>NC_133132.1:67908083-68085583 GCF_048418815.1 Hemitrygon akajei | reverse complement strand
TGTGGGAAGTCTCTGCTGGCACAGGCCATTGCTGGGGTAAGTGATGGGGGTGGCCGCTCTCAGTATGTCTTGTACCACTCCCCTCCTCCTCTGACCTGGAATGACCAGTCCCCGTTCACCTTCTCCAGAAATGTCCTCATTCTCCTCCTCACACCAGATTGTCCCATCCCCTCCCTATCTCACCGGGATTGTCCCGTTCCCTTCTGATCCCACCGGAATTGTCCCGTCCCCTCCCGCTCCCACTGGGATTGTCCCGTCCCCTCCCACTGGAATTGTCCCGTCCCCTCCCGCTCCCACTGGGATTGTCCCGTCCCCTCCCACTCCCACTGGAATTGTCCCGTCCCCTCCCACTCCCACTGGAATTGTCCTATCCCATCCCCTCCCAATCTCACTGGGAATTTCCCATCCCCTCCTGCACTCGGTCTGAGTGTACCATCCGTGTTGGTTATGATTGGGAATATCCATTGGGATCTTACTGGAAAGATTCTTCTGACCCCTGGTCCCTCACTAGGAGTTGGAACTGCCCCTGCTGAAGGTGGTGGCCACAGAGGTCGTGTCTGGCGTGTCCGGAGAGTCAGAGCAGAAGCTGCGGGAGCTGTTCGAAGAGGCTGTGGTGAGTAGTGGCTGTGGGAGGGCTTTCTGTGGGGGCCAATGTGGTCAAAATCCTCCTACTGAACTCCTCTGTCAACTCTACCTCATCCACGCCCGACTGCCCCCCCCCACCCACCCATGCCTAACACCTCCCCTCGCCCATGCCTGAGGTTCCCCCTTGCTGGCGCCGAACTGGCCCCTTTGTCCGCGCTCAACGCTCCCACTTACGCCCGATGCCTCCCTTCACCTGTACCTGATCTCATCCAGCTCCAGGCTCCGTGCATCATCTTCATCGACGAGATCGACGCCATCTCACCCAAACGGGAGTTTGCCTCGAAGGACATGGAGCGCCGTATTGTGGCTCAGTTGCTCGCCTGCCTGGACAGTGAGTCAACGGGAAAGAACACTCCACCCTGGGGGTGTGGAGGGGAGGTTGTGGGGCCACAGTGGTGGAGCGAGGTTCTGAATCCGGCTGCCCTCTCCTTACAGATTTGAACGCCATGCCTGTCTCCACACAGGTTCTGGTCATCGGTGCAACCAACCGACCGGACTCTTTGGACCCGGCACTCCGTAGGGCCGGCCGGTTTGACCGGGAGATTTGCCTGGGCATTCCCAGCGAAGGAGCACGGAAGCAGTGAGTGTCTCATCCGAGGTCTGAGGTGTCCTGCACATTCTCTCCGTCTGTCCTTCCAAACCTCCCCATCCCCTCCTTGGGTCAGAGCGCAGGGTTAGACATCACAGGCAGCCTGCTCCAGTACTGTCCTTCACCGAGCAATGCCTGTCTCTCTCCCCAGGATCCTGCAGACTCTGTGCCGGAAGATGAGACTGTCGGAATCGTTTGATTTCCAGGAGCTGGCCCGCTTGACGCCAGGGTACGTGGGAGCAGATCTCATGGCTTTGTGCCGTGAGGCAGCCATGAGCGCTGTCAACCGCATACTGATCCAGCACAAGGAGCTCGAGTCCCAGGGACAGAACAGCACGGGGCAGCTGCAGGAGACTGAGATGGTGAGGAATCGTCCCATCACACGCACTCACACTCCAGGGGTCAGACACAGAGTGAATCTCTCTCTACAGTCCTATCACACACTCCAGGGGTCAGACACAGAGTGAATCTCTCTCTACAGTCCTATCACACACTCCAGGGGTCAGACACAGAGTGAATCTCTCTCTACAGTCCTATCACACACTCCAGGGGTCAGACACAGAGTGAATCTCTCTCTACAGTCCTATCACACACTCCAGGAGTCAGACACAGAGTGAATCTCTCTCTACAGTCCTATCACACACTCCAGGGGTCAGACACAGAATGAATCTCTCTCTACAGTCCTATCACACACTCCAGGGGTCAGACACAGAGTGAATCTCTCTCTACAGTCCTATCACACACTCCAGGGGTCAGACACAGAGTGAATCTCTCTCTACAGTCCTATCACACACTCCAGGGGTCAGACACAGAGTGAATCTCTCTCTACAGTCCTATCACACACTCCAGGGGTCAGACACAGAGTGAATCTCTCTCTACAGTCCTATCACACACTCCAGGGGTCAGACACAGAGTGAATCTCTCTCTACAGTCCTATCACACACTCCAGGGGTCAGACACAGAGTGAATCTCTCTCTACAGTCCTATCACACACTCCAGGAGTCAGACACAGAGTGAATCTCTCTCTACAGTCCTATCACACACTCCAGGGGTCAGACACAGAATGAATCTCTCTCTACAGTCCTATCACACACTCCAGGGGTCAGACACAGAGTGAATCTCTCTCTACAGTCCTATCACACACTCCAGGGGTCAGACACAGAGTGAATCTCTCTCTACAGTCCTATCACACACTCCAGGGGTCAGACACAGAGTGAATCTCTCTCTACAGTCCTATCACACACTCCAGGAGTCAGACACAGAGTGAATCTCTCTCTACAGTCCTATCACACACTCCAGGGGTCAGACACAGAATGAATCTCTCTCTACAGTCCTATCACACACTCCAGGGGTCAGACACAGAGTGAATCTCTCTCTACAGTCCTATCACACACTCCAGGGGTCAGACACAGAGTGAATCTCTCTCTACAGTCCTATCACACACTCCAGGGGTCAGACACAGAGTGAATCTCTCTCTACAGTCCTATCACACACTCCAGGGGTCAGACACAGAGTGAATCTCTCTCTACAGTCCTATCACACACTCCAGGAGTCAGACACAGAGTGAATCTCTCTCTACAGTCCTATCACACACTCCAGGGGTCAGACACAGAGTGAATCTCTCTCTACAGTCCTATCACACACTCCAGGGGTCCAACAGAATAACCCTCTGTCTACACCGTCTCATCACACACTCCCAGTGACCAACACAGTGAAACTTTCCACAGGGTCCCATGTACACTCCCAAGACTGGATGGGTTAGACACTTTGTAAAGCTCCCTCTACACTTACCATGTGGTAGGTTCTGAGCAGGGGATGGCCTTCGGCACAGTAGGGGTAACTATAAAGATTAGAAGCCATAGAGAGAGCTTGAAATGTCATGAGTAGACAAGTGTAGGAAAATCTTATCAGTACATTAGGGTTAAAAGGTTTAGTAGGTTAGGTGTAAGGTCCATTAGGGACCAAAGGGTGATCTATCCCTGGGACCAGAGGAGAATTACGTAGTGGATGAAGAATTCAAGGAGGAAATGATGAAGATTAAAAAGTAGATATTATGGGTTGAAATGGCAATAATTCTCCAAGACGGGTGTATTGTATCTTGGGCTACTGTTTGGGCAAGTGGAGTGATTAGTGAGGCTTTGAGATATGGTCAGATCTTCACTGGCCACGGGTCAGGTACCAGTTGGCTGGAGGATGGCAAAAATCATCCCTTTATTCAAACCAGTCTAATGTCTGTAGTAGGGAGGTTACTGTAATTTGTACTTGGAAATGCAGTGATTGATTGAAGATGGCCAACCCGGCCTTGTTGGGGGGGTAGGGGGGAATACTATCTGCCCTTGCAAACAAGCTAGCTGAACTCAGCAGGTCGGGCAGCATCCATTGAGTTCATCCAGCTTGTTTGTACGTGTTGATTTGACCACAGCATCTGCTGTTTACTATCTGCCCTATTTGGTTGAATTTTTGAAAGAGGTAACAAAATGTGATCTCGAGAGTAGTGCTGTTTATGTAGTCTTCATTTTGGCCACTTGAGAGACTTGTCCTAAAGATGAGGGCCGTTTGGATGCAGGAAAAGTTGGAAGACTGGATCCAAAGTTGTCTTGGTAATAGGTAGAGGGAGTTAGTGGTGGCTTGCTTTTAATGATTGGAGTCTGTGACCAACAATGTACCACTGGGGTGGGAGCTGACACCCTCATTACACAGTAACAGTTTGGGAATAAGCATAGGTGTGGTTAGTAAGTTTACAGATAACATGAAAAATTTGTGCTGTTATTGATAGGAAGGTTGATTTTCTTTAGATTGCACAGCAAACGGAGTTGAATCCTGATGCACTTTAGGAGCGCGAGTGAGACCAGGACACACACAATGAATGGTAGGGCTGTAGGGAGCAGTGAGGAACAGGGGGACCTTGGTATACAATCCAAGGATTCACTGAAATGGCACAGCATCTACATAAGCTGGTGATGAAGGCAGGAAGGCTACTTGAATCCTTTAGCCAGGGCATGGAATGGATCAACAGTTTTATAAAAGAGTATTTAGGTGACCAGGAACAGTGTACAGTTCCGTTTGCCACAGTTAACAATATGATTGCACTGGACAGGGTGAAGAGGAAACGCATCAGGGTGTTAGCTGGGATGAGAGCACTGGGTCTGTTATACCTGGAGTCAGAAATTAGATTGGGGGGGTGGGTCTAGGGTCAGGAAATATGGGGGTTATGGGTTTAAGATTACAGAGGGGTAGAGGTGGTTTAGGGTTGGGCTAGAGGGCATAGGTTCGGGCAGGGGATTAGGGTGTAGAAGTGGGTTTAGAGTCAGATTGAGAGTATACAGGTGAGTTTGTTGGGTGCATTTAGGTTTGGGGTGGAGATTATTGTTTGGGTCAGGTTACTCGACTGCACAACTCCCAGCCTCCCCTCGCTCAGTTCCTGCTCCCTTGGCCCAGGGTGCTTCCTCTGACAGCCGTGTCCCATTTGCTCCCTCAGGGTAAGCTGCAGAGGTTACGGGCTGTGCTTCGGGACCAGGCTCCTCTGCCAGACCAGGATCTGCAGGAGCTACGGATAGGGATGCTGGATTTCACCGCCTCCCTCTCGCTGGTTCAGCCTTCTGCCAAGCGCGAGGGCTTTGCCACGGTGCCGGATGTGACCTGGGCCGATATCGGAGCACTGGAGGAGATCCGGGAGGAACTGACCATGGCCATTCTGGTACTGCAGTTTTGATTTTACATTCTGCAAGGCTTATTTATTTTCATTCAAGGGGTGTGGCCTTCATAGGCTGAGCCAGCATTTAATAATCCATCCCTAAATGTCCTTCGGAAGGTATTGGTGAGCTGCCTTCCTGAACTGCTGCAGTGTATTGATTGGTGGGTCTCTCTACAGTGCTGTTAGGGAGAGCAATCCAGGATTCTGACCCAGAAACAGCCAAGTCAGGGCAGGGTGCCCTTGGCCATCCAGCTGGTAGAGGTGGAGGGTTTGGAAGCGTTTTGGTGAGCCTGCTGTGGATGGGACAAACTGCTGCTACTGTGTGCCCAGTGGTGGAGTTAGCGATTGAGTAGTTGTGTGTGGACCGCTATGTCCTGTTTGCTGTCGACTTTTTGAATGCTATTGAAGCCGCCTTTGAAGAGAGTTCCATCCACTTTCCAGATCTGCACCTGCTCCCCTTTTCCATTCCCCTGTCCCTCGCCCCTACCCTGCCACCTATAATCCACCCTCTTTCTCGTCCCTTTTGTTCCCTCCCTCTGTGTTTCTGATTTTGCTTCTAAAAGGGTTGCCCCCATCTGTCATTTGGATCAGGAGGGACCATGGACCAACCATGAGCAGGTGGGATGAGCTTGGAGAGGCATCTTGGTCAGCATATACCAGCTGGGGTGAATGGTCTGTTTCATGCTGATAGAATGCACCATAGATAGGTCATTCAGCCTGACAGGTCTGTGCTAGCCTCTTACCCACCTTTCCTGCGAATTGGCAGAGTAACATCACTGATGTAGACAGGCTAGTCATGTTAAAGAGATACAGCATAGAAATGGACCCTTTGGCCCATCCCGTCTATGCTAGCAGTCGCCCAGTGAGCTAGTTCCATCTGCCTGTGTTTGGCCCAGAGCCCTTTAACCCTGTCTTATCCTTGTTGATGGGTTTTAATCATTGTTGATATGCCTGCCTCAACCACAGTTCATTCCAAATACACACCAGCCTTTGTGTGAAGCAGCTGCCCCAATCTTTCTTTTAAATCTGATCTTCAACCTATGCCCCTCACTGGGAAAAAGACTCTGCTTTCACTCTGTCTCTGCTCCTTATGAGCTTGCATACCTTGCTTCCCCCTGTCTCCCCAAGTGCAGCTTCACCAGTGTCTTGTACAACTGCAGCAGACTTGCCTTGATGAAGGCAAACTGCCATAACCCTTCTTCACTCTCTCCTGCACTGGCATTGCGAAGTGCCTCTGTTCCACAACACACCCCAGCGTCCCACTGTTCACTGTACAAGTCCTACCCTGGTTTCATCTCCCAGCATGCAGTAGCTCACATTTATCTGGATTGAAAAGCCATCTGTCAGTCCTTAGTGCACATATCTGCTGATCAAGGTCTGCCTATAATTTTCCCAAGAAATGGTTCTGTTGTAACTCGAGTCCTTTCTCTCTCCCAGGCCCCTCTCCGATATTCGGAACAGTTCCGGGTGCTCGGGTTGTCGAGCCCGGCTGGCGTCCTTTTGGCTGGGCCTCCAGGCTGTGGGAAGACTCTGTTAGCCAAGGTGAGTGCCTTTTGTCCTACGGTCTGCCGTGACTGGGCTAGTCTGGCAGGGATCACACCCCCGGGGTGTTAAGTAGGAACACACTCAGTGTTTTGGGAACAGCTTCTTCCCCTTCACCATCTGGTTTCTGAATGAACAGCGGACACTACCTCACTCTCTTGCTCACTTTGCACTACGTCCACACTGGACCTGATAAATTCATAACTGAAGCTTTTTCTCTTTGTTTTGACCCTCTGTCCACGCTGAAATGGCGTTTTCCTCCCCCGAAAAAGGAACTTTTCTGAAACGGCCTCTCCGGAGTGTGTAAATTTGAAAACGCTGCTTGGGCAAGAGTAGTGTGGACAGGGTAACCGGAGATTTCTAGAAATGCTGTCATGACGTGCCAGAACAGATGGTGGCATTTCATTGTTTTCCTGAACGTGACCCCCCACACAACCTAACAATTTCAGAACAGACGGCAACAAGACTGAAGCCAGAAGAGTCAGAAATACTTTGACCCATAACTTACTGAATAAATAAGTATACTCACTTTGCCCTGTTTTCTGTCCTTGCTCGTATGAAGGTGGTTTACCTATTTATGCAAGTACTTCTCTGACAATAGATGTGTAACAGCCTAATGTAACATTGTATGGAAATACAAGATAATACTGATGCAGACGTGTTTTATACATTTAACAAGGTGTTTCATTAATGCAACAGAGTTAGTCAGTTTTTCAATGTTCATCATCAGCCAGGTCATACTATCCGTGAACTCCCTGTCGGTTGCCTCCATACACTCCAGTATTTTTTTTTTTTTACTTTTAAGTCCTCCTGCGTGAGAGGCAACAGCTGTCCATCGTTTGGCAATTCCCTTTTAAGTTTTTCTAGTCTGTAACTGCATAAACACGCACTTTCATTGCAAGATTCGAGACCAAGCATGTCGCTTGTTTTCTGTAGATGCCCAGTAGGAGGAGATTCACCCAAATACCCGTTTCAATGTGGTTGGAGGTATTTTCAAAAATGCTTGGTGTGGATGCCTATCGTTTTTACACAAAACCGGCGTTTTCAAAATTATCCGGTCCAGTGTGGACGTAGCTTTAGATTTTCATATTTTGTGTTGTACAGTATTTTTTAAATGTATTGCACTGTACTGCCATCACAAAGCAACACATTTCATGCCTCTGAATTTGTGATTCGGTGGCAGGAATTTCTGCTAAACACCCCAACCCGGACCATGTGAGGTCAGTAAGTGGTACTGGGTGTAGGGGTCTGTACAGTCGATGATGCTGGGTGTGTAGGGGACTGTACAGTCGGTGATGCTGGGTGTGTAGGGGACTGTACAGTCGATGCTGGGTGTGTAGGGGACTGTACAGTCGATGATGCTGGGTGTGTAGGGGACTGTACAGTAAATGCTGGGTGTGTAGGGGACTGTACAGTCGGTGATGCTGGGTGTGTAGGGGACTGTACAGTCGATGCTGGGTGTGTAGGGGACTGTACAGTCGATGCTGGGTGTGTAGGGGACTGTACAGTCGGTGATGCTGGGTGTGTAGGGGACTGTACAGTCGATGCTGGGTGTGTAGGGGACTGTACAGTTGGTGATGCTGGGTGTGTAGGGGACTGTACAGTCGATGCTGGGTGTGTAGGGGACTGTACAGTCGATGCTGGGTGTGTAGGGGACTGTACAGTCGGTGATGCTGGGTGTGTAGGGGACTGTACAGTCGGTGATGCTGGGTGTGTAGGGGACTGTACAGTCGATGCTGGGTGTGTAGGGGACTGTACAGTCGTTGATGCTGGGTGTGTAGGGGACTGTACAGTCGATGATGCTGGGTGTGTAGGGGACTGTACAGTCGGCGATGCTGGGTGTGTAGGGGACTGTACAGTCGGCGATGCTGGGTGTGTAGGGGACTGTACAGTCGATGATGCTGGGTGTGTAGGGGGCTGTACAGTCGGCGATGCTGGGTGTGTAGGGGACTGTACAGTCGGCGATGCTGGGTGTGTAGGGGACTGTACAGTCGGTGATGCTGGGTGTGTAGGGGACTGTACAGTCGGCGATGCTGGGTGTGTAGGGGACTGTACAGTTGATGATGCTGGGAGTATAGTAGATGGTCTGCAGAGGGCGCTCTCTGTCACTGACTGTCGATCAGATGAATGCTCATCGTGGTCCCGTGCCAGCACAGTATTGGCGCTGTCACTGTTCCCTCAAGTCAGGATAGTGCCTGATTATCCTCTCACCTTCTCTGTGCCACCACTCACTGACGTGGGGTCCCACAGAGCTCCAACTCTTGGGAAAAGTCTTGGACCAAAGCTGAGTAAGTGTTTACTGCCATTGAATGAGTTCACCCAGGATCCACAGATTGGCTCCAGGAGCAGCTGTTGAGCCCGACACGATGGACAGACTTTGTTTGTGTTTTGAGATATTGTTGAAGTCTACAGACCTGATAGTCTGGGTGCATGGTCGATGTCTCCCTCGTGTGAGGTGTCTAGGTCCCAGGAGAACAACTGGAGATCTCAGAGTTGGCTGTTTGGGACTGAGATGTGGCTACTTCACCACAGAGACAGGTTAAAGCACATGGAGGGAGTCCCTGAGCAAAGTACAGCAGTGGTCTTGATGAATGGAGGAGTGGGCTGGCAGACTGGTCCTGTTCGTTGTGTTCTCACCAGTTGTCGGCGTGTTACAGGCACGAGACTGCGGATACTGGAATCTAGATCAATGTACAAGCTGCTGCAGAAACCCAGAGGGAAATGATCCAGGTGAAGTGTCTCAGCCCACTGAGATGGCCCATTGCTTTGTCGGTTTGACACCTTTCCCCCTGTTCTATCTCTTCTGCAGGCAGTGGCCAACGAGTCCGGACTGAACTTCATCTCAGTGAAAGGGCCAGAGCTGCTCAACATGGTGAGTCATAGCCAGAGGGGCAATACACACGTGTCCTCCCTCTTCCCCCATCCCCTCCCTTCCACCTTTCTCCCTCCATCATCTCTCCTCCTCCCGTCCACTCTCCCCCCTCCATCATCTCCCCACTTCCTGTCCACTCTCTTCCCTCGTCCACGCTCCCCCCTCCACTCTCTCCCCCCGCTCTCCCCCTCCACTCTCTCCCCCCAGCTCTCTCCCCACTCCGCTCTCTCCCCCGTCCACTCTCCCCACGCCCGTCCGTGCTCTCCCCACTCCCGTCTGCGCTCTCCCCCCTCCATCCACTCTCCCTCATCCCTTCCTCTCCCTGCGTTCCCAACTCCTGACTCCTTCGCCTCACACCCACCTCCCTCTCTCCCTCCCCCACCTCCTCACCCTTTCTGGTTGTACCTACAGTACGTGGGTGAGAGTGAGCGAGCAGTGCGCCAGGTTTTCCAGCGGGCCCGAAACTCCGCCCCCTGCGTCATCTTCTTCGATGAGCTGGACTCGCTGTGTCCGCGGAGGTCGGAGAATGAGGTATGGGACACTGGGATCTCAAGCAGGGGTAGAGTAAGAGGGGACGGAGGTGTGGGGTTGTGGTGGAGCAGGTTTGTGAGGGACTATGACTGACTACCTGCCTGTTGTTGGTGCCTCTCCCCAGTCCGGAGCCAGTGTTCGGGTGGTGAACCAACTACTGACGGAGATGGATGGACTGGAGGCCAGGAGACAAGTCTTCATCATGGCTGCCACCAATCGCCCTGGTATCCTGGGTTGGGGTCAGACCTGGGGGGTGACGGAGGTGTTCAGATGGACAGGAGGGCATTCAGACCCAGAGGCATGCTGCAGGGGTTTGGATCTGATGTGTTGGGGCTTGGGCCTGGAGCGGTGGGGAAGTGCAAACTATGGGCACAGACCCCCAGCCTGACTCTCGAGCTGAAGTTTGCGTGGGGTCATGATGAATGGACGCAGTCAGAGTGGGCGGAGACGGTCGGGGCTGACGGAGGCGGTTGGGGGATGGAGACAGTTGAGGCGGAGGGAGACGGTCTGGGGGGGCGGAGACAGTCAGGGCAGACGGAGACAATTGGGGGGGATGGAGACCGTCAGGGCGGACGGACACGGGGGGAGACGGAGACGGTTGTGGGGAGACGGAGAATGTCGGGGGGGACGAGGACGGTCGGGGTGGATTAACACAGTCTGGGTGGTGTTTGGGTCTCAATGGGAAGATGTTCCTCTCCCTGACTGCCCTTTCCTCTGCCCTAGATATCATCGACCCAGCTGTGCTGCGCCCAGGCCGCTTGGACAAGACTCTGTATGTGGGTTTACCCCCGGCCGCTGACCGCCTCGCCATTCTCCGCACGCTGACCAAGGTGAGGGGGAAGAGGCGCTGACGGGCCACCCCACCCCCAGACACACCTTACCCACCGTTCAGAGTGTGGGTCTGCCACTGGAAGTATGGAGAAGCAGTGTGATAACCCCACTGTCAGCCTGCAGTTCTGGAGGGCGGTGGAGTGGAGACCAGGCCCAGGCTTCGTCCACTGCCTCAGTGCAGGCAAGAGGCTGCACTCAGCCCTGTGCATCAGCTCAGCCTGTCTGTTCACTGGTGATGTCCTTTCTCTCTTCAACTTCCACCCAGCCTCCTCCCTCCCTACCCCTCTCACTCCTGGATTACACGCCCTATCAGGTCTTGGGATCCCAGACAGTCTGCTTCTGGGGGGTTGGGGATGGGGTCTGGACTGTTACTGCGAGTGGAGGGAGTCCTGTGGCGGTCCTTGTGGGAGGGGAGGAGAGGATGTATCTGAAGTTTTTCCTGTGGTGGGGTGTTGGTGGTGTGATTCAGCAGGTGTACTGAGGGGTTGTCGACAAAGATACTCTCAGTAAATCGATGTTCTGTTGCAGGGTGGGACTCGCCCTCCTATGGATGCCGACGTCGATCTCTGCGCGATCGCAAGTGACCAACGCTGTGACTGCTTCACGTGAGTTTATTCACTTCCTCCCCACTAACTGTGACCAGTGTCCCGATTATGCCCAGGATTTACTGGGCAGGACCCTGCCAGTTTCCTGAAACGCCTTGGGTCAGGGCACAGCTGCAGACCAGTTTCTGCAATGGTGGGCAGTTCAGGTCGTGCTGCACTGCTGTTTCATCTCCACCTCCGCCAGTGTGTATGGGGGTCCGTCATGCCCTGGCCTTTCGGGTCTCTCTCAGCAGGTGAGGTGCCCTGATGTGTTTTGTTGTGTCCTCTGCAGTGGGGCTGACCTATCGGCACTGGTGCGGGAAGCGTCCATTAACGCTCTGAGGCAGCAGCTCATGGAGCCAGGTGAGAACATGATGCCTTCTCTCCCTTCCCTCTGCTCTCCATCACCCCTCCGTGCTAACTCTGGCAGACACAGTGAGTGAGGTGAGGAGAGGGCAGGTACACAGACCACTAAACACAGGGAGAGAGGGTGTGGTGGAGGAGACACAGGTATAGAGTGATGAAGCATAGAGGGAAGGTGGAGAGAGATTGGTGAAGGAGACACGGGTAGAGAGAACGATGAAGGAGAGGGAAAGGAAGAGGGGTGGTAAAGGAGGTAGAGAGTGTAGTGGAGGAGACACAGGTAGAGAGAGTCCCACAGTCACACTGGGAGTGTCAGGCTAGAAACACTGGGGACCTCTCTGTGAGAAGAGAAAAGGTCAATATTTCAGGTTGGAGATGTTCTGTCAGAGGGCGAGGTGCTGGTCCTCAAGCTCATGGCGAAACTCATTGTGCAGTGATCTCCAGGGCACACCTTAAGGTGAAGGGAAGGAGGTTTTTGAGGGGATTTGAGGAGGAATTTTTCACCCACGTGGCGGTTGGAGTTTGGAACATCTTGCCTTAGTGGGTGGTGGAGTTGGAGACTTATGACAGATACTGGGAAATGGAATCAGCTTCGGTAGGCACTATGGGCACTGTGGACTTAGTGAGCTGTGAGTGCATTGTAGGACTGTAGAATGTCTCTGCTGCCTGTAGATTCCCACTCCCTCTCCTCTCCTGCATGTGATACCCACTCTCCCTTGTCCCGCATTAACTGTTAGTGTCTTTCAGCCTCTTGTCCAAAACTACAAGTGACACGGCAACATTTCGAAGCAGCTTTTGAGAAAGTCAAGCCTTCTGTCTCCAAAAAGGTGAGATCATGGATCAGCAAACACCTGCAAAGACTGTGAGATCAGAAAACTTGGGATTTAGCCAGCAGGTCAGGTAGCATGGGGAGTGGGGGGGGACTGTCAATGTTTTGGGTTGATGTTTTCATCTTCAGAGATGGGGAAGTGATAGAGTAGTGGGAGTGTCTGCAATGGTGGGGAACCAAACCAGCTGCTGGAAGAACTCAGTAGGGCAGGCAGCACCTGTAGAGGCAGAGAGAGAGTCGATGTTTCATCAGGACAATCGAGTGTAGATCAGGGGTTGCCTACCAGGGGTCCAAGGACCCTTAGGTTAATGGTAGAGGTCCGTGGCATAAAAAAGGTTATGAACGCTGGTGTAGAAGAGTATAAAGAGGAGTGTGTGTCAGAGGTGAGCAAAGGGTGAAGTTGGGAGACAGGCAGGTGGAAGCAGACAGGAAAAGAGGGGTGAGGATACGAGCTGACAGGCAAGAGATGGAACTGGGTGAAGGGGGAGATGGGTAGATGGAGGGCGATGAGTGGCACAGGAGACTGGTGGATGCTGGAATCTGATAAATGAGGAAGGTGAGAAGTGGGACCAGTTATGGCGGTGGGTGGAGGGATGGAAGAGATAATCAAGAAGAGTGGTGAAGGTGCCTAGTGGGAGAGGCTGGTGATGACTCTTAGCTGGAGGAGGTAGATAACTGAGACAGGAAGAAAGTAGGGAACAGCTCTAAGATCTAAAGCACCACAAAGCTGAAGTGAGAGAGAATACAAGTGAAACTGTCAGGCACTATCTGTAGAGAGAGGAGATTAATGTTACAGTTCGATGACCTTTCGTCATAGAGGGTGAGTTCTGATAACAGACTGGGAGGGCTGGTTAACTGAATTCAGTGCACAGTCCAGAGAGGGGTGGTAAGATAACACATAGGAGCAGAGTTAGGCTGTTTGGCTCATTGAGTCTGCTTTGCCATTTCATTATGGCTAGTCCAATTTTCCTCAGCCTCAATCTCCTGCCTTCTCCCTGTATCCCCTTATGCCCTGACTAATCAAGAATCTATCAACCTCTGCCTTAAATATACGTAAAGACTTGGCCTCCACAACTTCCTGTGACAAAGAATTCCACAGATTCATCAGTTTCTGTCTAAAGAAATTCCTCCTCATCTCCGTTCTAAAAGGACACCCCTCTGTTTTGAGGCTGGGTCCTCTGGTCTTAGACTCTCCCCCAAGAGGAATCATCCTCTCCATGTGCATATTATCAAGGCCTTTCACCATTCAATGGGTTGTCCTTCAGTCTTCTGAATTCCAGTGAATACAGGCCCTGAGCCATCAAACACTCTTAATATGACAAGCTATTCAATCCTGGAATCATTTTTGTGAACCTCCTTTGAACCCTCTCCAGTTTCAATACAACCTTTCTAAGATAGGGGCCCAAAACTGCCCACAATACTCCAGGTGAGGCCTTAACAGTACTCTATAAAGTCTCAACATTACATCCTCACTTTTATATTCTAGATGGACCAAAAATGAACTGTTGTTACTTAAAGAGAGAGGCTCTGGGTAGGCACGTTGGGGGCTTTTACAACCTGCGAAGGAAGCTGTGTTGAGTCATTTGGGAAATAGTGGGGTGGTCATCAGAATAGATACAATGGGGCAGGAGAAAGGGAATGGAGAAGATTGTTACTGGAAGCAGAGTGAGAGGAATGTAGTCAAATATGGAGATTCTTTGGGCTCGTAGGGAACATTGGGTGCTATCTGTCCCTTCGATGAAAGAACATGGTTGGCAAACGGGAGTAATAAACTGCTGATGTACCAATTGGCAGGCAATGACTAGAGTGATTCACAGAGCTGGGATGCTGGCAAGCTATGCCATAGATGAGAGAAGTGAATGGAATATCCCCAAGTCTGTAGGTGACAAAGGTGGGAGAGAGGGTGAGCTGTGGAGAAGATACAGAGAGGCTTGGACTGACAGACAAATTGAGGGAATGAGTTGATGGGTCACCGTGAGGTGAAAGTGCCAAAGTGAAGTAGATCGTTATCCGCATGGTGAGAGATTGGGAAGGGGGAATGTGCAGAGAGACCTGTCGCTGAATGTAAGCAAATAGGTGCAGCAGACAGTTTAAAAGGGAAATACAATGCTGGCCTTCATAGTGAGAGGATTTGAGTATGGGAGCAGTGGTGTCTTGCTGTAATTGTACAGTGCCTTGGTGAAACTACCTCGAGCAAGTCAAAGAAGAAAGACTGGAACAGGTTGAAGTGATGAGTTTGCTGGATTGTCTTGTTTGTGGATTCAGGGGAGAAACAGGATTGAACAATTCAGGTGCCAAGTCTTGATCACCCTACTATAGACAAGATGTTATTATACTGGAGAAAGTGCAGAGAACATTTACAGTTGCAAGAAAAAGTCCATGAGCCCTTTGCAATTACCTGTTTTTCTGCATTAATTGCTCATAAAATGTTCTCTGATCTTCATCTAAGTCACAATAATGGACAAACACAATCTGCCTAAATTAATAACACACAAACAATTGTTTTCATGTCTATATTAAACATATTGTTTAATCATTCACAGTCCAGGCTGCTAAAAGTATGTGAACCCTTGTATTTAATAACTAGTAGAAACCTCCTTTAGCAACAATAACCTCCACCAAGAGTCTCCTGCAGCTGCTGATCAGATTTGCACAATGGTGAGGAATAATTTTAGACCATTCCTCCCTTTCAAAACTGTTTCAGTTCATCAATATTTCTGGGATACCTTGCTTGAACAACTAGCTTGAGGTCATGCCGCTGCATTTCAATTGGGTTAAGGTTTGGACTCTTGACTTGGCCATTCCAAAACACAAACTTTCTCCTTTTTAAACCATCCTGTTTTGAATTCCCTTGTGTTTCGAATCATTGTCTTGTTGCATCATCCAACTTATATTAAGCTTCAGGTGACAGACCATTGTTCAGACATTCTCCTGTAAAGTGTCTTGATACAATTTTGAATTCATTGTTCCCTTAACAAGTGCAAGCTGTCTCGGCCCTGAGGCAGCAAAGCAGCCCCAAACCATGCTTCACAATTCGGATGAGGTTTTAGTGTTGATGTGCAATGCCCTTTTTTCTCCAAACATAGTGGGTGTGCATTTCTGCCAAAAAGTTCAATTTTTGTCTCCTCAGTTCACAGAACATTGTTCCAGAAGCATTGTAGAACATCCAGGTGGAATTTTGCAAACTTGAGACGTGCAGCAATGTCTTGTTTGGAAAGCAGTGGTTTCCTCCGTGGTGTCCTTCCATGAACAGCATTCTTGTTGAGATTGTTCATTATAGTGAAAAGAGACTTTAGCAATTTCTGCAGGTCTTTCGCTGTTACCCTTGGGTTCTTTTTCACCTCCTTCGGCATTGCATGTTGTGCTCTTGGTGTGATCTTTGCAGGATGCCCACTCCTAGGGAGTGTAGCAACAGTACTGAATTTTCTCCATTTGTAGGCAATTTCTCTTACTGTGGACTGATGACACTCAGGTCTTTAGAAATGCTTTTGTAGACTTTTCCAGTTTCATACATCTCTAGAATTCTGCACATAAACAGCTCTTTCTGACTTTTTTTATATAGGGCAGGGCACCTCTACAACCCACACCTTTAATCTCATCTGTTTGATTCATACAGTCGACATTTTGGGCCGAGACCCTTCCCAGTCCTGCTGAAAGGTCTCAGCCCAAAATGTTGACTGTACTTTTTTCCATAGATGCTGCCCGGCCTGCTGAATTCCTCCAGCATATTCTGTGTATTGCTTGGATTTCCAGCATCTGCAGATTTTCTCTTGTTTGTGACCTCAGAGGTTCACATAGTTAATGGAGCCTAGACTGTGATTGTTTAAATAATGTACTCATATTGATGAGAAGTAGTTGAATTGATTTGACTTTATTTCTTACATCCTTCACATACATGAGGAGTAAAAATCTTTATGTTTCCAACTGAATGTGCAATGTGCAAATTATAGTAACTGCACAAGGCAGAGGTCTCTGAGCTTCTTATCAAGCCTGGAGGGAATTATAGGGGTCCAGTTTGGGTGGTAGCATGCTGCAGATGTAGTCCTTGACCTGCCTCTCAAAGCATTTGCTTTTTATTGAGGTGAGTGTGACAGGACAGCAGTCATTCAGACTGAGTAATTAGTGCAGAAAACCAGGCAATTGTAAAGGGCTCACAAACTTTTCCTTGCAACTGTACAAGGATGTTGCCGGAAATTGAGGGACTGAGTTGTAAGAAATTGGACAGGCAAGGACTTCATTCCTTAGAGTATAGGGGACTGAGGTGATCTAACAAGAGGTTTATAAAATCATGATGAACATAAATAGAGTGACCGTGCGCAGCCTTTTTCCCAGGCTGGGGAAAGCAAGACCTTAGGACATTTAGGGAAATTGAGAAAGATTTAATAGAAATGTGGACCATAAGACATAGGAACAGAATTAGATCATTCAGCTCATGGATTCTGCACCACCATTTCGTCAGGCTAATCCATTTCCCTGCTTCCTCCCCATAACCTTTCACGGCCTGGCTAATCAAACCTCTGCCTTAAGTACACCCAATGACCTGGCCTCCATAGTTGCCTGTGGCAATGAATTCCACAGATTCACTACCTTCTGGTTAAAGAAATTTATGCTCATCTCAGTACTAAATGGATATCCTTCTATTCTGATGCTGTGCCCTCTGATCTTAGACTCCCCCACTACAAGAAACATTTCTCCACATCCACTCTATTGCAGCCTTTCAACATTTAATAGGTTTCAATTAGGTCCCCCCCACCATACTTCTAAATTCCAGCGAGTAAAAGCCCAGAGCTATCATACGATAAGCCTTCATTCCCAGAATCATTCTTGTGAAGTTCCTCTGAAGCCTTTACAATGTTAACACAGCTTTTCTTTGATAAGGGGCTCAGAACTGCCCACAATATTGCAACTGAGGAATCATCCATGTTTTATAAAGCCTCAGCATTACATCCTGGCCTTTATGTATTGGCCCTCTTGAAATGAACGCTAAAATCACATTTGGCTTCCTCACCACCAGCTCAACCTGCAACTTAACCTTCAGGAAATCTTACACCTCCCATTTTTGAATTTTCTCCATGTTTAGAAAATAGTCTATGCTTTTATTCCTTCCACCAAAGTTCATGACCATACACTGTTCCATTTGTCACTTCTTTGCCCATTCGCCCTGTCTGTCTAAATTCTTCTGCAGCCTCCCTACTTCCACAACAATACTGGTCCCTTCACCTATCTTCGTATCATCCAAAAACAAAGCCATCAGTTGAGTCATCCAAATCATTGGCATACAATGTCCCAACACCAACCCCTGTGGAACTTTAGTCACCGGCAGCCAGTCAGAAAAGGCTCTTTTTATTCCCACTCTTTGCCTCCTGCCTATCAGCCAATGCTAGGCTCTTTCCTGTAATACCATGGGCTCTTACCTTGTTAAGCAGTTTCATGTGTGGCACCTTATCAAAGGCCTTCTGAAAATCTAAGTACACGAGATCCACCAATTCTTTGTCTATCTAGCTTGTTATTTCCTCAGAATTCCAGCAGATTTGTCAGACAAGATTTTCCCTTAAGGAAACCATGCTGGCTTTGGCCTTTTTTTTTCATGTACTTCCAAGAACCACAAAACCACATCCTTAACAATTGACTCCAACATCTTCCAAACCACTGAAGTCTGGCTAACTGCCCTGTAATTTCCTTTCTTCCTCCCTCATTCTTGAAGAGTAGAATGACATTTGCAATTTTCCAGTCCTCTGGAGTGTAGGTGACATCTGACCCAGGTGACTTATCTACCTTAAGGCCTTGCAGTTTCCCAAGTGCCTTCTCTCTCGTAATAGCAACTGCACTCATTTCTGCCCTCTGTAACTCTCGAACATCCAGCATACTACTCATGTCTTCCAGTGAAGAATGATGTAAAATACTTATTCAGTTTATCCGCCATTTCTTTGTCCTGTTACTACCTCTCTGGTGTCATTTTTCAATGGTCTATTATCTGCTCTTCTCTTTTTTTCTCTTCGATATTGTTGGCTAGCTTACCTTCATTTTTTATCTTTTCCCTTTTTAAATTGCTTTCTGTTGGGTTTTAGAAGTTTCCCAGTCCTATAACTGCCCAAGTTTTTGTTCTATTATATGCCCTGTCTTCTTGCTATTATGTTGGCTTTGACTTCCCTTGTCATCCTGCCTTAAGAATACTGTTTCTTCAGATGTATCTGTCTTGCCCCTTCCGAATTGCACCCAGAAACTCCAGCCATTGCTGCTTTGCCATCATCCCATCCAATCAACCTTGGCCAGCTCCTCTCTCATTCCTCTGTAGTTCCTTTTACTTCACTGGAATACAGATACATCTGTCTTTAGCTTCTCCCTCTCAAATTGCAGGGTGAATTATGATCACTGCCCCTGAGGGCTCCTTTACTTTCAGCTCCCTACTCAAATCTGGTACATTACACAGCACCCAATCCAGAATAGCTGATTCCCCTAGTGAGCTCAACCACAAGCTGCTCTAAAAAGCCATTTTGTAGACATTCTACAAATTTTTCTCTTGGGATCTAGCACCAATCCTGATTTTCCCAATTTACCTGAATATTGAAATCCCCCATGATTATTGAAACATTCCCTTTTTACGTGCTTTTTCTATCTCCCATTGTAACTTGTAGCCCACGTCCTGGCTACTGTTTGGAAGCTTGTATGAACTCCTATCTGGATTTTTTTTTTAATTCTTGCAGTTTCTTAACTTTTACCCACAAGAATTCTACATCTTTTGATCCTGTCACCCGTTTCTAAGGGCTTGATTTCATGTACCAACAGAGCCACATCAACCCTCTGCCTGCCCTTTCAATACAATGTGTGTCCTTGGATGTTAAGCTCCCAACTATAATCCTCTTTTCAGCCATGACTCAGTGATGCCCACAATGCCATACCTGCCAATCTCCAACTGTACTACAAGATTATCTCCCTTATACCATATACTGCATGCATATGAATACATTGCCTTCAGTCCTGTATCTGTCACCCTTTTACACTGCAATTCATCCCACTGATTACAATTTTGCCTCATTGGCTACCTGTCCTTTCTGACAGTTTATGACTCACTACACTACCTCTGCTTTTAAACCAACAGCCCTATTCATGACCCTATCAGTCTGGCTCACATCCCCACCAAATTAGTTTAAATCTTCTCCCAACAGCTCCAGCAAACCTGCCTGCAAGGATATTGGTGCTCGTCAGGTTCAGGTGTAACCTGTCCCTTTTGTAGAGGTCATAACTTCCCCAGAAAAGATCAATGATCCAGAAATCTGAAACCCTGCACCCTGCACCAGATTTTCAGCCACACATTCATCTGCCAAATCATCCTATTCTTACCCTCAATGGCACAGGAAACAATCCAGAGATTACTACCATGGAGAATCTGTTTCTCAGTTTTCTACCCAGCTCACTAAATTCTCTAAGGAGCTCCTCACTTTTCCTGCCTTTGTCATTGGTGCCAATATGTACCAAGACTTCTGGCTGTTCACCCTCCCCCTTTAGAATGCCATGGACCCAATCTGAGACATCCCTGACCTGGGCACCTAGAGGCAATATACCATCCGGGCATTTCTGTTACATCCACAGAATCTTGTGTATGCTCCTCTAACCATGGAATCCCTGTTCACTACTGCAGTCCTCTTCTGAGCCACAGTCACTGCAGCTCCTCCTCCCCGCCCCCAGTATATTTATTATTGAGGGCAATGGCCATAGTGGTACTCTGATTTATATGCCTCATGCAGCTCAGGGGTGCTACCTCCCTGTAGCTCCTATCTATTCCTGTATGTTGCCCAACTTGAAGGGCAACTTTGTTTTTACACAGAGTAGTCAGTATATGAAATGAGCTGCCAGAAGAGGAGGCTGAGCCAGAGGCAAATGACTATTGCACAGGTACTTGGGTTGAAATTAATGGACTTAATGCTGGCAAATGACACCAGCTTAGATGGGCCTCTTCGTCAGCATGGACCAGGAGAGTCTAGAGGCCTGTTTCTGTTCTGTATGACTATCACAAGATAGAAATTAAATCAGTGTCTAACTGGAGTCAGTGGCCTAATGTTCAGTGCTGAGGGGTTTTTTAATGAGGTGTACAGGCTTGAGTTGGAGTCATGTTACCAGCCCTTTCTGGTGCAGATCACTGCAGGATTGGATTGGAGGAAGTAAATGGATAGAAAAGGTCACTCCAGTGGTTTGCAACAAATGTAATAGGAGAGGGGGTAGACCAAGTGGATTGGGATTCTTGAAGATGAAAGAAAGGTTTCACAGTTTGGGATGAATGTGTGATTTTCCCTTTTGGGCCATTTGGCCTTACTAAATTTGGTGTCTTTTCCACTCAAATTGTCCAGTGGATAGATTCTCTACCCAGTCCACACATTCTTCAGTTTCCCTAAAATTAGAATTATCAATCAGCCTTGCCTTTCAATACAGTCAAACATTCCCAGTGCCAAGTTAATGAATTTGAGAATTACCAAAAACCTTTCTGATACCATGTTGTAAGACCAGACTCTGGCTTGCCTCTGGAGAGGGCAAAGTTCCTGTTTTTTTAAAAAAAAAACACCATGACCAAGATCGGAACACTCAGAAGCAGACTACACCTCAAGGTGTAGTTGCGGTGGAACAGATCCAGGGCAATGCAATTGGTAGGCTAGCAAATAGAATAGAAAGGAAATGGAGAAAGGAATTAAGTGTTGGGTGAAGGTCAGGAAGGAGCTGGGTTGAAATATTTTTGGACCACAGCAGCAAAGGAGCTGTCGTCAGTTCTCTTGTCAAATGGAACATCTATCCAAAAGAGGACGAAGTTCAGTGTCAGGAGTTCAGGCCCACATCTTCCACGTGGCAGACTTTGGTGAGGTGGCTGGTTGTTAATTAACTGCCTTTCCTTGGGAATGCCAGCTGAGCACGAGTTTTATTTCGCCATACAAGCCTGAGCCGCCTCAGCTGCTATCTTATCTGTCCTGAAACAGGTTTCGTTTTTGTTTAACCCTGAAGGGTGGTTCAGTTTTACTTGCCTTTCTCTCTTCTCCCACCTGATGTGGTCCTCTCACTTTGTCCCTTGCAGGATCAGCTGATGTACGAGCAACTGCGACAGTTCCTCAGTCGGTGAGAAGAATTGATGTTGTGGTGTGAGGCCCCTGTTGTCTTTGCTGGAGTAGTCCTTACAACCTGGGTCTGAGGATGGGCTCCACAGTAAATGCCACTAAAAATACCAAACTCCTCGTTCCCCATTAAATAATGGCACCAGGGTTGAAGACCTGTTTGGATCTTGCTTTGCAAGTGTCCAAACAACTTTGTTTCTCTAGGCACGAATTTAGGAGTGGGTGTTTGTAATTAAAGGGGTATTTGGATTTAAATTTGTGATGGGCTGAAGATGAAATTCATGGACAAGATGAATTGTAAAGGATATTTTGCCAAACCTGGGGGAAGGGTGGGAAGAAAACTAGCTATGATGGTACAACATATTACTGAATGCTGCAGAAACCTTCCCGATTCACTCACTCCCGATGCACTGTTTCAGGGGGGAGATAACCTAAGCGCGAACTCAAACCCAGCTCAAAACACTATGGGCCAAAGGACCCAAACCATGTTGTACTGTTCTAAAAAGTGTAATCGTGCTTGAACATGACCTTGGTCTGCTCTTGCTATTCAAACAACTAATTTGGAGATCTGCTATCAGCAGAGTTGGGCCCAATTTGATGATTACTTAGTGTTGTTGCAGCTGCTCATATTTTGGCACCACTGCACTGTGCTGCAGGCACTGAGTTACTAATGTATTATCTCACCATCAGCTGATAAGATGGCAGTTTCACTTTGGTTGAAGGATTTCTTTAATTACTCTTAGGCTTTTAGTTTTATTTCTAATGTTTGCATCTGGGCTGGCAGCATACTGAGGTCATCCTCAGTGCTTATTTGCCACTTCCCCTCCTTCCCGAGCTTACTTCTGAGATGAAAGTGTAGCAGCTGCTTTGTAACAATACAAACTGTAGTGAGGTTCATCTAAATCAGTGCCAAGAGCTGGCTGTGCTTCAGCCATCACTTTCTCTTAGTCTGTGTGGAGCCCCCAGTCACAGATGCCATATTAAAGTTTCACTGGAGGAAAAAGACTTCAGCTGCTGGGATCAAGTATGTAATGATCGAGTCCTAGCTGTTGATTAAAATTCCGTTGTATTTGGAAATCCTGATGGTTTAGTGCTTTGAGCTGCAATCCTTTAACCTCAGGAAATTTACTGTAACATCTGTGTGAATTAGAAAGAAATGCAACTGTGGAAAACACTGTACAATATTTTGTGCTGTACTTTCTATAACAGTATCAACTCTTAAAGGGCATGACTACCACACAATTTATACTTTGTACTGTTTGTGAAACTATCCATTAGCTCAGGATCAACCCATTTTGCCATTTCCTTTTTAATTTCAGACAGCCTAACATTACAACTAAAAGATTAGCATTGAGATCAAGCTGGGCCTTTTAGCAATATCACTGGATTGGAAGTTTCCAATAAGATTTAGTGAGGTTAACTAATAGGACCTTTGAGGGATTGAGTATAAATAACCCAGGAGTTGCATTTGACCGATGTAGTGATGTTTAGTATTCACTAGAATGCTGCAATCCCAGTAGTGTTTAAAAAAAATTTGATCGTGCAAGGATTTCTTCTGCAAGGTATGTGTAGATTACATCTACATCCAGCTCCTGCTTCCTTGCCTCTGACCAGGATGTTAAGTTTTCATCAGTAATGGACAAGACAAGCACCGCCCATATTATGCCCATTGCATAGGCAGGTTTCACTTTACAACAGAGTGAAGTACCACTGCTGAGGAACAGTGGGTCAGCGACTGAGTGAAAGTCCCATCCCATTTACTACTGTTTTCTCCTCTAGCAGTTTTTGCTCTGCCTTCCAGTAGAGTATACAGCATGGAAAAAGGCCTTCAACCCAACTGGTCTATGCCAACCAGTATCTGCCCAGCTAATCCCCATTGCCTGCAATCTCCCCTCCATGTACCTATCCAACTGCATCAAGTGTTGGAAGTGTGCCAATCTCACTACTTCCTCTCTACCCATGAAGTACCTCATGTCTCTTAATTCTCTTCCCTCCAACTCTCTGCCTGCTGGTTTTGGACTATGATCACCATACCCATCACATCCTCCAAGAAATAAAGATTCATTGTGGCCAACTCAAATTCCTTCTGCATCCTTTTCAGCTCATCTTTCCTATAAATGGAAAAAACTGTACAATACTCCCAGTAACTTATCGAAGTGTAGCAAGTCCCTACTCCTGAACTCAATATCCTGGTTAATGCTTCACCTCCTCATACTTACACAGCCCCTTTCAGCAAATTGCACATTTGTACTCCCAGCTTCCTGTTGTCAGTGGCCAACAATGAAGCAATTCTTTATAACAAAGGGAATTGAGTACAAGAGCAAGGAAATCCTCTTGCATTTGTACAGAGCCCTGGTGAGACCACACCTGGAGTATTGTGTACAGTTTTGGTCTCCAGGGTTAAGGAAGGACATCCTGGCTGTAGAGGAAGTGCAGCGTAGATTCACGAGGTTAATTCCTGGGATGTCTAGACTGTCTTACGCAGAGAGGTTAGAGAGACTGGGCTTGTACACGCTGGAATTAAGGAGATTGAAAGGGGATCTGATTGAAACATATAAGTTTATTAAGGGATTGGACAAGATAGAGGCAGGAAATATGTTCCAGATGCTGGGAGAGTCCAGTACCAGAGGGCATGGTTTGAGAATAAGGGGTAGGTCATTTAGGACAGAGTTAAGGAAAAACTTCTTCTCCCAGAGAGTTGTGGGGGTCTGGAATGCACTGCCTCGGAAGGTAGTGGAGGCCATTTCTCTGGATGCTTTCAAGAAGGAGCTAGATAGGTATCTTATGGATAGGGGAATCAAGGGATATGGGGACAAGGCAGGAACCGGGTATTGATAGGAATTGATCAGCCATGATCTCAAAATGGCGGTGCAGGCTTGAAGGGCCAAATGGTCTACTTCTGCACCTATTGTCTATGATGTCCTCTGCAGTTTCTTCTCTAGCCTCCCCCAAGGTCTGGGAATGCAACTGGTCAGACTTTATGCATTTTCCCAGCTCAATGCAATTCAAGTCTGCAAATACCTCCTGCCTCCATCACATGTATGTAATTTCTCTAATCACTTTACTATTATAACTGAAGAAATGAGAATTAGTCATTCCTGCTTGACAATTCAGCCAGAGTTCACTGAACTTGTTATCTCTCCCTTCACCAACAGGAAAATGCTGACCCTGGATTCTTGCTTTGGCATTTTAAAAGCCTTCTTTTGCCAGTAAATAGTCACCCTTTTGACCGCAGCTAGGTTCCACCTAACATCCTAAAAGTTCACCCTGCTCAAGGTCAAGACCAACAGAATTATGGTCACCCTACTGCCACTTGTTATTTGGCCTAGCTCCTTCACATTCTATGTATTACATCTGTCATCTCATGTCTTCATCTTTCTAGACGCAGAATAACCACAAACTCAGCTTGAGGTATTAAAGCTATTTATTTTTCCACTGCAAAATGGACAAATTGGGTGGTTTTAACATTAGAAGCATCAGTACAAATACATGCAAAGTAAACCAATCAGTGCAGAAACTGATCCTTGCAGTCAAAACAGGAAGGGGAAGCAGTCAGCAATCAGTGAGCAAGTTTCCCCACAAGTATTCTTCGGCCACAGACTCAATCTTTAGTCAGCTTTATGAACCAGTAGATTTTCCCCACACCCACCAAAGGCAGGAATTTGCCATTCTCCTTCATCTCACATTAAAACCCTGAAAATGGAGGGTAGAAGAACTGAACTTCAGGAGACTGACTTGGTTAAGTAAGGAGACTTACTTAAACTTGAGGGAAAACATGGTATAATCCCACCCAATTTGGAGTTGCCATTGTTACCAGTATACCAAAGCCTCTCCTCTACTGCCTCCAGTAACCACTCTGAACAGCTGTTTTTGCAGTTTCTACAACTGTAGACAAACACCATCCACTTGTGTTGAAGAATAACATGAGCTACTGAAACAGGCAACAACCCAGTCATTGAACTGCTTCAAGTATAACTGACTCAAATTCGAGCTCATCAAGTTAAACTAAAGAATACTCAGAACCACCTGCAGGGGAGGCGATCAGATATGACCCTTGGCACAGAGGCAAACTCAACCTAACAGGCAACAGTTCCACAATATAATTGCCAAAGCTTTCCATTGCCAAGATCACCTCTTCCTTTGCCAGACAGACATCCTGCAGTCACTTAATTCCCTGAATTAGTTTAACAGCTGAGCAAAAATAATTAGCAGACAAAACACTTTAATAGACTAAATATTGTTAGTGCATGGTTTGCACAAAGACATTTAATACAATGTTCTTGCAAGATTTGTAAAAACAGCTTAAATTTGCCCAGCAGGCAAGCCACCATTTTTCTGTCTGTTGGCAAGTTCACTCCTAGTCCTGTTTTGCATCTTTCACTGTTCTCTTGATCCGAGAGTAAGGGCTGATCATATCATCCATGATGAAGTCATAGAGCACTTTCACCCAGGAAGAATACTGGGGCAGGTTGTCATAGTACTCAGCTGCTATCTTCTTCACCTGCAGAGATGAAATTACTGAGTAATTACTTAACCTGGACACAGGCAAAAAGTTTTAACTAATCCCTCAGGTTACAGCTCCATCCAGTCACCCATGTAAGAGCAGGCTGTGTCATTGCTACACTCACTTTTCCTGTTACACTAATCCAGCCAAGGTCTAGACTTATTCCTAGTGCCATGTGTCACTATGGAAACCAGCACAGACCCACACCCAAGGCAGGGCTGAACACCAGCCACACTGGAGATAGCTACAAATCATGCAGTTGTTGGCAAGTACTAAAATCTTGTACTTTATTCCTTCTGCTGTGGCCTAAAGGATTTCACTTTGCAGCTGTGATCATCAGTAACAGGCAAATTCATAAGATCAAGCAGTTGGATTTAAAGATTCATATTTTTAAATGTCCAAACATTGCCCGACTCAACTGCACTGTTAAAGAGTTGGTTTGTTCTAATCATTCCACATCAAGCAGTTCATTCAAGTCTGCACTCTGCAAGTCTGAGTCTTATTCTCCAGACTGAATTCAAGTGGCAAATCCACAGTACTAATGTGAAATGCAAATAGAACAACCCTTCCTTGTTTGCACAGCTGTATCTACACAGCACAAAGTATAGTGAGTGCACAGCCAAAACAGAATCAAATGAACTTAAAGCCACTAAGTCAATGTGTACAATTTCATGTAGAACCTCAGTACAGACCTACCATTATATCTCAGACACCATCAGCTAACAAATGGTTCAATAGCTCAGTCCTGGACTAGAGGAATTTTTTTCAAAAACACCAACACTCACCTGAGGAAGTCTGCAGCCTGGAATACTGGGGAAGTCATGATGTTCATTGTGATATCCAACATTGAAGGTGATTAGATTGAGGGGGCCATAGTAAGAGTAGGTTTCATGTCCTTTCAGAAACATGTAGTGCTCAGCGATGAAGTGTCCAGAGATTGGATGAAGGCCCATTCCCAGAAGAGATCCTGCCAACATGTAAACAATTGGTTTTGCTCCCCAGAGATTATATATCAGCAGGTTGAAGGTTAACTGAACAACCAGATTAGCGATCTCCAAGTGAGTGATGGGCTTGGGGTTGATGCAGAGTGGGCGCGTGGCATAGAACAGTGGCTGCAGGACGACCCAGAAAAACTTCCTTAGTCTGGTGCAGAAAAACCAGCCCTCAAAATCTGTGGGAATATCAACATCAATACCATCTCCACCCATGTAGCGATGATGATCCATGTGGTACCTCTTGAAGGAGACCGAGTATGGCAGACCAACAGGAAGATTAGCAAACATCCCAAAAAAGCGGTTGAACAGTGCATACTTGTGCCCAAATGCAGCATTGTGAGAGATTTCATGGATGCCCAGTGTGATGGAATGGTTTATACACCCACCAAATACATATGCCCAGAATATCACCCACTTCCATTCCAAGTCCTTCACAAGGTAGAAGGCCAGAACCTGCACAGCTACCATCAGGATGATGATCCACTTTAGGTTGTGATCTGGGCCCATCAACAACTTGATCTCAGGATATTTGGCTGCAAGACAAAAAGACCTGTTCAAAACTCTGGCCTGGTCTGCAACAGCAGTGATCAAGAAATATCATTTGATCATCAACAAATGCTTCAGAACTGAGCCACAATCAGTTTAGGTTTATCACATGTACATCAAGACAGTGAAACACATCAACACATGCACACCAACCCAGGACAGGCCACCTCTGACCTGGACTCTTGCGCTACTTAATATATACCCAATTGTACAAATTTCACAATGTATACCAGTGATATTAAAACTAATTATGAGGTTGCCCCGGCCCAGATTTATGGACATTGGATCTCGGATTGAATATCTACACACGCTCTTTTCTACAATGCCATTATAAAGATATTTGCAGTATTCAATCCAAAATTCAGAACTGTTCAAAAATCTGGCAGACAAAACCTAATTTCAACTTTCCCTTGAAGGATGGCATCAGTAAATGGACAAAAGCTCTCTTGCCCATTCTCACTCAAACCCATTATCAACTTTCTCCAGATAAACAGATATTCAACCAGTAATGTTATGTTAAGCTAGTGTAACAATGAAAATTCCCCACCAGCAGCTGACAGGATATTCCAGGTGTTGGTCTGTAACCACCACAATACTAGCATGTTACCACATAGAAAATCTGCAGGTGCTGGAAATCCAAGCAATACACAAAACACTGGAGGAACTCAGCAGGCCAGGTAGCATCTATGGAAAAAAGTATAGTCAACATTTTTGCCCAAAATGTTAACTGTACTTTTTCCTCCCCCATGGATGTTGTCTGGCCTGCTCAGTTCCTCCAGCATTTTGTTTTACTAGCACATTACATCCACCATCAGCCATTTATGGAACTAAGCTCAAACTTTCATTAACCCAATAATTGAGCAAGCAGTCAACCCAAACTAGACACTGGTCCAAAACCTCCCCAAACAGATGCAATACTTCAGTTCTGATCACATCAGGTGATGGTCCCAGTAAGATGAAGATTTACTAGAACAAATGAATCCAAATAATGGCTGCAACCACAAAGTTTATCAAATTATGTATGTCACCATATACTACACTGAAGTTCATTTTCTTGTAGGCATGCATAGTCAAAAGAAATGCAATAGTATCAAAAAACTACACAATTGAAGCAATTTGATCTTAACACCCATTTACTAGTCACTCATCTACACCAAGGAATGTTCTTTGACAAGGGAAGAAACCCAGTAATTGGGGGAGGGGGAGGAGGCCAAAATGCCACAGCACTAAGGTCAGAACTCCAACTGAGCAAGTAATGGGATGCAGGAGTTTCAGGACAATATTTACCAACTCCTCATTTAACAGTTTACTTGTCCCTGGGGCTGAGGCAATGACAGTTCCAGCAGCACTGTCACTCTGGGTCAAGAGGTTTGGTGGACCCAAGATGTAGGGTAAATCAATGCAATCCTGGCAGGACAAAGGAACATTAAAATGTGAACATAGTTCAAGGAGATAATACCTAGATCTCCTCAATACTAGGAGAAATATTGTGTGAGCTTTATAGAACAGGGACTAGTGCCCAAAGTCTAGGATTGTTTTACTCAGTTACAATAGACTACATCCTAAACTACGGGCTTCTGCAATACAAGTGTCAAGACATTTGAATCAGGTCAGAGGGATTTGTCACAGTGCCAGTAATTATACCAACAGCTCAGATAATGCGTTGATACACAAATGGCTGGCAATCAGGTCCAAGACTTGCACTGCACCATTTGGAAGGTTTCAAATGCTGGTCGTGGATTTTTATAGATGTTTCACTTGTTTCTTCATCCCTTAATCTGCAAACTGCCAGGGACAGCACCGTGGCATCATTACCTGAAATTTGTAGGTACAGTCCCACTCTAGTAACAAGCACACTTTCCAGCAGAGCAGGGGGAAGCTACGTAATGTTAAGCAAATGGGATACACTAGTATTTACTTATCCTCGAGTTAATAGCCTACCGGACGACTTAAGACTGACTCCTGATCATAGGCCTTCAATTCACTTCTCAGAAGATAGAGTTATTTAACACTGCAGATCATTGTTAATTTTTCTCAGGTGCTGAATGCAAATTCAAGCTTCCCTGGCAACACACAAATTTGGACCAATAGCTCTGGTCTCCAGTTCAAGTCTGATAATAATCACTGAGAAACAGATCTCAGCTGAAATCATTCTGACCCCATTGTCAATCATTCAGTTGAATTAGTATGACCAAGTGTAATGAATTACCATGGCTGCAGTATTAGGACAGGTGTACGCCAGTATCTGATAAAATATTCTCTTCCAGTAACAGTTCAACAGCATCTAGGGCAAACTCAAGACATACCAAAGATAGTAGATGCCAGTCTACAAGTTACCCAGTCTCAGCTAAAGTGTTGTAGCACTGGAATTCTATCCAAGAATTGCAAAAACATGATTGAAGACATTGAGAGAATACACTCAGCTTGCCAGTGAGAGACACATTGTGAAGATTTAGCTGATGCAGCCACTTGTCTGGAATCACGGTTTGTATTAGTCCCACGATACAATGTGCTGCACATCATTTATGAATTACCTGATAGTTTGAATATGCCTTATTCATGAAAGTGAATAAGGGACAAGCAAATTCTATTCAAATCAGTGAACTGCCCCACTGCCAAATGCTCCAATGTCAATAACCAACTGTGCAACCTGCTACAAGTCTTCCAAATATAGCCAAACCACTTGCTTCCTTTAGCTAGTCTCGGAACATGCAATTTCAGCTTAGTGTTTCAGATGCTTTTGTTTCTGTGTTCTCACAACTCTTGGTTCTGATATGTTCAGCAAGTTTTCTGCATCTTCTCCCAGTTACCCAATTCTACTGTCACTTTGCCATTTTAACTGCAAAGGGGCCAACATTTGCCTCGCTAGTCTCAACCAAGACTGGTATACACTTGAGATTAGGAAAAAGAAAGTAGATTTGGTCCAGTACATTACAAGTGAAGCCCTCCCAAACATTGAGCACATCTACAGAAATGCTGTAGGAAAGCAACATTCAGAGATCCAGGCCATGCTCTTTTCTTGCTGCTGCCATCAGGTACAAGAGCTTCAGGACTCACACCACCAGGCTCTTGAACAGAAGGGGATAACTAACCTCACTTGCCCATTAATTGAGATGCCCCCATAACCAATTATCTCACTTCAAGTACACATCTCACATACATTTACAGCTCATCTTCTGCATGATTTTTCATTGATCCTGTTGTATTAATATTCTTTCGATTTGCTGTGTATGCCCGCAGGAAAATGAATCTCAGGGTTGCATATGGCAACCTTTAAGTCTTGACTGTCACACTAGTTAGATTCTTATACAGTGCCTAGAAAAAGTATTCACCATTAGAAGTTACATTTTATTGTTTTACATTAAAAGCGATTTAATTTGGCTTTAATAACAATGATCAACAAAAAAAAACTTACATATCAAAGTGAAAACAAAGTTCTACTCACTCTCCAAGTCAGTATTTAGAAGATGCACCTTTGGCAGCAATTACAACCTTAATTCTGTGCAGATTCGGTCCACGCCAGGATATTAATTTAACTTTAAGCCATTCATGTAGCTTTGGCTTTATGCTTGGTCATTGTCTTGCTGAAAAAAATCTCCCAAGCTGCAGTTCTCTTGCAGATTGCATCAGGCTTCATAATCTGGATGGTATGTCAAACAGTGTTTAGTCTGATGGCCAAAAAGCCCAAATTTGGTTTTGGACCACAGAACCTTCCAGCTGACGTCAGTCTCCCATGTTCTCTAGCAAACTAGCTGAGATTTCATGCAAGGCCCCCCCACCCCCCCCCAAACTGACTGGCAAAGCACCCAGGCAACAGCTTTCTATGTGCAGACTCTCCCACCTCAGTCACTGAAGTTTGTAACTCCTCCAGAGTTGTCACAAGTCTCTGTGACTTCCTTCACTAGTCCCCTTCTTACACAGTCTGCTCTAGGCAGAATTACAGCTGTGCCACATTCTTTCCATTTCTTGATGATTGACTTAACTGCACTCCAAGGGATATTTAACAACTTGGAAATGTTCTTGTATCCATCTCCTGACTTGTGCTTTTTGATAACCTTTTCATGGAGTTGCTTGGAGTGTTATTTTGTCTTCATGGTGTATTTTTACCAGGATACTGACTCACCAGCTGTTGGACCTTCCAGATACAGGTGTATTTTTACTGCAATCAATTGAAACACATCCACTGCACAGGTGATCTCAATTTAACTATGTGACTTCTAAAACCAATTGGCTGCATGATTTGGTGTGCCATATTGAAGGGGGGGATGAACACTTATGTAATCAATTTTGCAATTTACATCACTTTGCAGAGATCTGTTCACTTTAACACAAGTCTGTTGATCAGTGTCAGAAAGCCAAATTAAATTTACTGAGATTCAATGTTTAAATCAATGAAACATGAAAACTTCAAGAGGGTGAACACTTTTTATGGGCACTGTAAGCAACCGGTTGAAGAGTTACAAGTAGACATGAAAGCAGAGTCAGGAGAAATTCAGATGAGCCATGACCAAAATGGCAGTGTCAGGACCTGCTCCTAATTTGTATCCAAATCCCAATTCTAACCCAAATCCAGTGACATACATACCTTTGATACTCAATTTAAACTCCTGACATTAGAATGAAAATCCAAATTAGGTCAAACCCAATATTAAGCAGGTCTACGGGTGGGGTGGGGTGGGGGGGGGGGGGGGAGAGAAGAGAAGGGAGAGCTGGGCAAGCAGTTTTGCCCATGTGAATAAAGTCTAAAAGCGATTTCCAAGCCTCTAGCCAAGCTACCTGCAGGAATTTGAATATATATAGCTTGAGTGTCTCCCAAGCTGTTGTTGAGGACAGACTTGATTAGTTTATGCATCCAAAGTGGGATTTTGGTTGTGATGCAACATGAAGACTCCAAGCATCCTCAGAAAATATAATCCAGCTAAGTTTTTTTAAGATCGATCTGTTGTCCAGTTCAATGGTGAGTAAAATTTTGGCAAACAGATTATCCAGATGGATCTAACTGCACACATTCCTTCACCTGACCTGCAGAGAACACCAATGATTCACCCAAAATCTGTACTTTTGAACCAAATGTAGTCATTAAAAATACCAACTTTGGTTATGAACACAAGTCTGTTTGGTGTAGTGTCCTTTTAAGCCTACATTTTACTAGATAGGGTACATCTGCAGCCCCCTCCCCCACCCAGAGTCACTTTACAGGAAACTTGTCAGATATTTGAAGTGATTAAAAATCTGCAGTTGCTTTGGCAAACAATATTTGCTTCCCAAAATAAACTGAACAAATTCCTGACAAGTTTCAACAGCTCACGTCTACAACATCACATATCCAACTTGTATCAACAGAATTTCTGCTGACCTGACAATTAAAATAGTTGGTTCCTGCAAGTTCAATTCTCTGACTAGCAATATCATCTACCAATGATAACACCTCATCAGTTCTGAATGGTCTGACCTGATGCATCAACTTTCCACAAGATGCTTTCTGGCTTACTGAACACCCCCAGTGGCATCTCCACCCTTAACCCATGGCTTCTAATTGAAGAAAACATCCAACCCCAGCAGAAAAAGCCTGTATTTTTCCTGTCCATACCCCTTAATTTAGTATACCTCTATCAAACTCCCCTCAATCTTCGATATTTCAAGGAATAAAGTCCAACCTATTCAATATTTCTTTACAACTCAATCCCAGCAAATTTTCTCTTTACTCTTAATCTTATTTACATTTTCCCTTCAAGTGGGTAACCAAACTGCACACAATACTCCAAATTAGGCCTCAATAGCTTATACAACTTCAATACAACTTCCCACCTCCTGTACTTAATAGTCCAATTTGTGAAGGCCAATGTACCAAAGCTTTGCAAGACCTCCCTGGGTTGGTCCTACTACCATAGTCTGCATCAAATTTCATCTGCCATTTTGTCACCCCAGTTTTCCAGCTGGTCCAGACCCTGCAACAAGATCTGATGATCTTCCTCACTGTCCACTACACACCTAATCTTGGTGCCATCTACAAATCTGCTGATCCAGTTCACATTATCTTCCAGATCACTGATAATGATGACAAACAGACCCAGTACAGATCCTGTAGCATTGCACTAATTACAGGCCTCCAGTAACAGAAGCAACCATCTACTCCACTCTGGCTTCTCCCACAAAGCCACTGTCTAATCCAATTTACTACTTCATTTTGAATTGAACCTTCTTGACTAACTTCCCATGCAGTACCTTGTCAAACGCCCTATTGTCCATGTGATCAAAATCCAGTGCCTTGCTTTCAATTTCCTCAAAAACTATGATTGGTTAGACAAACAAGAGAAAGTCTGCAGATGCTGGAAATCTCTCCCCCTTTCTTTCATGAACTTCTGTCCTCCAGGCTCCCCCTTCTCCAGCCCTGTATCTTTCACCAATCAACTTCCTAGCTCTCTACTTCATCCTTCTCCCTTCCCAGTTCCACTCATCACCTTAGGTTCCTCTCTTCTCGCCACCAACTTTAAAATCTCATCTTTTTTCCTCTCCAGTCCTGCCAGAGTCTTGGCCCAAAACATCAAATGTATTCCCCCCCCCCCCCCATAGATGCTGCCAGCATTGTGTTGATTGGCACCTACCACACACAAGGCTATGCTGACTATCCTCAGTTGATGGCTATCCAAATACTCATATCCAGTCCATTCGAATACCTTCCAATAACTTTCCCACTACTGATGTCAGGTTCGCTGGCCTACAATTTCCTGATCTATTTCAGAGCCCTTCATAAACAGAACATCCAGGACAGAGAAGCAGTTTCAGCGACAGGTTGCTATCGATGCAATGCTCCTCAGACAGGATGAAGAGGTCAATACTCCCCAATGCCATTAGGCTTTACAATTCAACCGCCAGGAGTAAGATATGTTAAAGTGCCGGGGTTGATTGTATTAATGTATTTAAGTAAACTACTTAAGAACTTTTTAAAAGCTATTATTAATGCTTTTTGAGAGAGTGATTTTAGATGCATATCATATTTTTACTGAGTTAAGTATTGTATGTAATTAGTTTTGCTACAATAAGTGTATGGGACATTGGAAAAAATGTTGAATTTCCCCATGGGGATGAATAAAGTATCTATCTATCTATCTATCCTGCAATATCTCACCTGTCACCAAGGATGATTTAAATCTCTGCTAGGGCCTCTATTTTCTGCACTTGCCACCCACAGTCCAAGGGAACACCTTCAGGCCCTGGGCATTTATCCACCCTAATTTGCCTCAACACAGCAAACATCACTAATCTGTATAGGGTGATGCTGTTTTGCCTCACTTCCAGAGACCACTTCACAAGTAAACACATGCAAAAAAATCCATTTAAGATCTCCCCATCTCTTTGGCCCCACATATTTGATCTTCCAGAGGACCAATTTTGTCCCTTGCACTTAACATACCTGTAAAATCGCTAAGGATTATCCTTCACCTTGTCTGCTAGAGAAACTTTATGCCTTCTTCTAGCCCTCCTGATTTCTTTCCCAAGTGCTCTCTTGCATTTCTAGAACCCCACAAGTACCTCATCTGTTCTTACCTGCCTGTACTTGATGTGCACATTTAAAACAAACATCTCCTGAAAACCTCCAGGTTCCCTAAACCTGTTGTCTTGCCTTTTATGCTGACAGGCACACAAGTTTTTCTTCCCCACTCAATTTTACTTTTGAAGGCCTTCCACTTACGAAGTACCCCTTTGCTGAAAACAGCCTGTGCATTGATGTAGCCAAGGGAAATAAATAAGAATGCAGAATGGTGTGACAGTTACAGAGTAAGTAATTGTTTTCAGGTAGAGAAAACAGAATCAATGGATGGAAGACATTTGTCATGGGCTCAATTCTCTGCATTTTTTGCAGAAACCAATATGTACATACATATTACTAGACTACAAAATCAGAACCAACTAGTTTTCAAAGATCCTTGGCCAGAAACTATGGGATACATAGCACTGTACTAGAAATTGCTAAACGTCTGTGCATCACAGCTGTATCCTAGGAATTCTGCAAGTTAGGCAAGAGGTTTCAATTACAGATCCCTTAACTATTTAACATTACAAAATGTGGCTAGCCACCATTTCATACTGAATGTTTTAAAAACCAAGTTGGACACTCAGTTGTAATGGCAGGTTTGAAATACCTTATCCCAATAATCAAGGGTAAAAAAGAGAAAACATAATTTAGATCAGATGGCCCACTGTTCTTGTTAAACTGATAAGCTGACACTGAGAATTGCCAACTGCAGATAGGGACCAACATTAAGGGCATGGAATTGACGGAAAGTTAATCACCTAGCTGGAAAGGACAGAGAAATTCAACTGACAGATAATCTAGTTAGGTTCCACAACAGACCTCAGTTGCAACTACAGCCATTCAAGTGTTTTGTAAAAACATTTTGTATTCTTTCCCTAATGACAAAGACAAACAGTAAGAGCAAAAAGATTAAAGGTTTGTGGCAAATCAGTAAATTTCTATGTTGGACTGTATATTGACCAGAATTCTGAGGAAACTACATGATACGGTCCTTAGTAATTTGACAGGAAATTTGTCCCTTTACCATGCTGAAAAGTTTATGGGGAATAGTAGGTTCAGAAGTAATTTTGTTTCAGGAATCAAAGCCAGGAAATTAAAAATTGGGTTTGTTATTCCTAAAGCAAAACAAAGCCAAACAACTTAAAAAGACATTACCCAAACCAGTGTAAATGGTTGAGGAATTCAGTCATTACCTCACAATTGGGGAGAAAATGTCCCAATCGCATTCATGAAGTTTTCTTAATAAATCCTTCTTAGCTGTTTGAAGTCACTTGTCTGCAACCAACAAATTGGTGCTGGACACTGCAGATTAACCTTTGTGTAGCCACAACAAACTGATAGTGCCCAAAGGATCCCTTGTAAACAGAACTCTTTCACTAGCACCCACTGAATCCAACATGAGCTTTCCACTACAAGAATGAGCTAGGAAGCTACACTGGAAATTTATTCCTATTATCTAGAACCTAACTTTACACTGTCAAATCTCTTAATGCTGAGGTTGACCAGACATCTAATAGTTGTGCAGTTTGAGCATCACCTGAACATCCATTCTGCTTAAAAACTTGTACTCAAGGTAATCATTAGGCAATTTGCATTTTGTTAAAGCAGAATGGGGAAGACTAGTTTACATTTGAGAGTTGGGAGCAGACAGAACAAAGTTCTGGCAATGAACTGCGAAATGTTTTCACTGATAGAACAGAAGAATGTAGGCACTGAAATCCAAAGTCACAGGAAGTGACCAAAGTCATTACTGTACTTGTGGAGAAAACAAACCACCATTATTACTTACTGCAGAACTGGCTGAATATCAGATTCCACAATTGCAAGTATCAAGCCCAGGAGGTTGCAGTGTGCCCAGCTCAAAGACATGTTGGGCCTCATCATTACAGAGCAGGAACAAGACAGACAAGTCAGTGTGGGATGGAGAAATAAGGTGACAGAAGCTCAGTCATCCCTGCAGACAGAGTAAGGTTCATGAAGCATTGGGGACTGCATTGTGAAATGGCAGACACCAGACTGGAAGTTAATCACTGCAGGGAGAGTTCAAATCCCTAACTGCATCGCAGCCCTGTACAAAGGCTGCTGTGGGTTGTATGGCACAGACCTGAACACCAGATTTGCCTCATGAAGGCAGCATCCATCACCAAGGCCCCTCATCACCAGGCACACATCTTCACACTATGAGAGAGAAGTACAAGAGCCTGAAGACAAGCTATTTAGAAACAGCTTCTTCCCCATCAGATTCCTGAACAGTTGTGAACCTATGAACACATTCCATTTTTTATAATATACATTTGAAATTTAGCAATTTTATGTCCTTGCACTGCTGCTCACAGTCAAGGACAATAAACTAGGCTCCAGCATTTCCCCAGTTTCCTCCCCAAAAGAGGGCAGTTTACCCAAATTTTAATAGCACACTAACAACATCCTGCAGTGGAGAAAGCACAAGGCATGTAGAATTGCAATATCTGTACTGGAAGGAAGCTCTGTTCAAAGCAGTAACGAGAGAAGGAGTGACATTTATTGCAGCATGCTATACAGATTAGGAAAATTTAGAACAGAAAGTGCTGGGGAACAAATTACTGTGGTCATTGATTTACAGCATCTATTCTAGTTAATCAGGACAGGTCAATCCACAAATTTAGCAGATCTTCCTCACTAGCAAAGTCACACTTCACTCAAAATATTAACTCAAGTCTCCTCACTCTTCAGCTCCACCCACCCACCACCCCCAACTCACCCCATACAGAAATCTGCATTTGGTACAGAGCACCAATTAGGGCAAGAGGATCCAAAATAGCTGAAATCTGAGCATTTAGCAGAGACAGATACTGTCACGAGAAGTTCCGTGAAGAATATTTGAATCAAAGCACAAAAAGCTACAGATTAAATGCTGATTCATAAATAGGATTATTTAATCAGAATTGCTGTAACTGTTGCTGACAATGAGACAAGGTTGCAGATACTGGAGTAATTAAACAAGTCAGGCTGTATCTATTGAGGGAAATGAACAATAGACGTTTCAAGCTAACACCCTTCATCAGAACTGAAAAAATGACAGAAGCCAGAATAAAATGGGGTGGAGGAGCATGAGCTGGCAGGTGTAGGTGAAGGGGCAAAGGGCTTAAAAAAAGTTGGACACTGATAGGAGAGGACAGTTGACCATGCAATAAAGGGAAAGTGAGGAACTAGAGGGAGCAAGGTGTGGAAGGCACAATATTTCATTTCGTACAGCTTGTGCATTGTACACAGATCTGTCAGACAGGAAGCACATGACAGAACTTAGACACTGCTGAAGGTTCTTCAGGATGGTGTCTGAACTCGGCGAGAATGGAGAAGCTAAGACTATTCTTTGGAGCAGAGATTGAGGGACTAATTGAGGACTATGGATGAGAACAATACTTTTGCATATCAAAGGCAAATAAAATTGGAACAGTGTCAGTGCAAGTGATTCACAGGGGAACGTTTTCTAGAGAACGGCAAGTACCTGGAATGCAGTGAGACTGGTCGCAGACACCGATAACACTGTACAGACAGGCGCCCTGCTCTCCCAGACAACATGACGACACATTTGTCCCGTTACCTCCCAACCCCTCCCCCACACACATTCGATTACAACTCTGATTATATCTCAGTTTTTAGTGAAACGTCCTCATTTCGGAACATCAAACTCAAAGTGCCGTAAACAGTGACCGCTCCTTTCTAAAACTCGACTCCCTTCGACGCAGAGCGGAGGGACTAACAGGGAAAGTTGGCCGTGGGTCAGTAGATCGCGGTGGTGCGGCCGGTCCCCGTGAACACGTCGGGGTGAAGAGGACGGTGGCTGTCCAAATAACGGTACAGAGTGAGGGTGCGGCCGGAAGCTGGGCCCATCCGGATAAACATATACCACTGCCCACCCGGCCGCGTAACGGACCCAGGCTTCAGCCTATCCCTCCTCCACCCCCGACCTCTCAGCCTCGTTGTTCAAGCAGGCGCCGCCGTACCCACGGCCCGCGCGGCTAACGGTCCCTGAGCGCGACTGACCGAGGATCTGGAGCCGGCGCGCCGTGTGCGGCTGGTCGGTGTAGACCCACTCGAAGTCCTCGCGCGCCACCCGGTTGCCCATGGCTGCCGACCGCTGGAGCACGCCTTCCGCTTATCGCCTCGCTCGGCGCCGACTGTTAACAGCCGGGCAGTTGTCCCGGCGCTCGCGCTTTAATCCCCGACCCGCGCCGGGCCCCGCCCCAGGCCGCGACGTCACCATGTCCAGTAAACCAGCGGCCGTCCGTCCCGCCTCACGGCGCCTCTGACGTCACCGCCGCCGGTAACGGTGACAGCCTGCTCAGAAACAGACCTGGGTGTGAGGGAAAGGGGTAATTGCACGTTGCCAGCGTTCAAGACGTGGTAGAAACTAATGGGGAAAAGATAGTTGAAATTAAGTCTAGGCGCCATCTTTATGCGGGACAGCTTTGAGGGTCATGTGATGTGTTGAGGTTGACATTTTTGTGCGGGGCAGCTTGTTGTGTCAACGGGTGATAATTTTTGGATGATGAGCCATGTAGGTGCTTGCCTGGAGTCGGTTTGAACGGATTGAGATGGGTAATAATATTCAAGACTCATCACAGCTCAATCCTCTAAGGACTCTGTTTATACTTCTCGCTGCCTCAGTATAATCAAACAGCGCACCACCCTGGACGTTATTGGACAGTTTATACAAAAGCTTGAAAGTACATACAGTACCACCAGACTCAAGAACAGCTTCTATCCCACTGTTATCAGATTCTTAAAAAGATAAGAGACACTTGGTCTTACAGACCACCTCGATATGATCTTGCACTTCATCGTTTGCCTGCATTGCACATTTTCGGTAACTTTTTCACTTTATTCTATGTTGGTATTGTTTTGCCTTATTTTAGCTGAATGCACTGAATATTAATTTGATCTGTATAAACAGTATGCAAAACAAGCTATTCACAGGATCTTGCTACTTGTGACAATACTAACCAAACACCAATCGCCTTTTAAAAGTTTATTTTTTTAAAAAACATTTTTTATTGTTTTCAAATAGTTACAGAACTGAAAAAAAATGTGTTACCCAGCCCCCCTCCCCTTAACCCCTCCCCCTAACATCCCTATTAAAAAAAAAGAGGAATGCCTGGATATTGGAGGGTCCCCACATGCCCCATGGAGTTCGTAATAACTTTAGTATATATATTTATTTATTTCCCCAAGTAACCAATTATTTCATCTTCGGAGCACCTATATATTTAATCCTGTCTTTTGTAAATAAGGGCGCCAAATTTTCAAAAATGTTTCATATTTATCTCTTAAATTATAAGTAATTTTTTCAAGTGGAATACAGCCATAAATTTCGTTCTTCCAACGATCTATACTTGGATATGTATCCGATTTCCAAGTCACTGCAATAGCTTTTTTGGCTACTGCCAATGCAATTTTTATAAATTCTTTCTGATATTTATTCAATTTGGATATCGGTTTTATCCCTTCAATATTACCTAGTAAAAGTAATATTGGGTTGTGTGGAAGTTGTATTCCAATAATTTGTTCCAGTAAAACTCTTAAATTTGTCCAAAAAGGTTGAATTTTAGAGCAAGACCAAGTAGAATGTAAAAAAGTACCAATTTCTTGGTTACATCGGAAACACTGATCAGATAAATTTGGGTTTAATTTATTTATTTTTTGTGGTGTAATATATAGTTGATGTAAAAAATTGTATTGCACTAATCTTAATCGAACGTTTATTGTATTTGTCATACTCTCAAGACATAGTCTTGACCAGTTTTTTTCTTCAATTTTGATATTCAAATCACTTTCCCATTTTTGTCTTGACTTATGGACTCCTTGTTTAATTGCCTGTTTTTGAATCAAATTATACATACAAGAGATAAATTTTTTAATCTTTCCTTTTTGAATTAAAGTTTCTATTTTAAAAGTTTATTAACACAGCCTGCTATACATGTGAAATAGCAGGTACAACACTACAGATCACATCAGATGTGATGTGAAATTACTAACAGGTGATTTAAAATAGTACGACTATTGTGTACTAACGTGACCTCTGCTTTATGCTGCTTGAGCTTCCTTTGACAGCTACCTGTCTCTACTTCTCTCTGATTGTACTTATGACCAACACTATCCACATTTCCCTATTCTTCAAACTTCAGTGTTACTCACTCTAACTCTAGATCACTTTGAACACAAACCAGCCCAGTGATGACTCAAAATATTCACAGGAGTCAGTCTTGTCTGTGGACATCTACATATAGCCAAAGATTTCCCCAAGCCTCCTCATTTCATCATGCAGGAATCTCATAATTTGACAGACACTTTCCTGTCTTCATCCCCTTCACCTGTTTGATGTTCAGCTATTGCATAACACAAATTGACTGGAGAAAATTTAAGTCTCTTGGCATCCTGAAAAAAAATGCTGATTTGGTTTTTCTCCAGCTTTTAATAAGGCTGTTCATGTCAGAACATTACATAATGGGGCCATGTTTGTAATTCCTGTGTTGACTGTAAATTATTGGTGAAAAAGGCAGTTGACTTTTGTGTTTTATAAACAGTTCTTCAACATTTCCTCTCAGATTACAGCCAGGAAATGTTCAGCACATATCCCCTTTGTTCTCCGCAGCACTCTGAAATGGAAGTCAGTGTCAGTTTACCATGAGTTAGCGGGAGACAGTTGGCTACAGGCCAGGGAATTAATACAGTAACACTGCAAAAACCTGACAATTTTTATAGTCGCATCATGATGTGGTAAGGCACATGCTTAGCCCAGGGCCCACAGGAAACTGCAAGGAGCTCAGTACATTTCAGAAACCAGACTCCCTCCGTGGACGCTGTCTACACTTCTCACTGTCTCAGTCAGCAGGATCAAAGAACCAGCACTCCCCCCCCCCCAGGCCTCCCACTGACCAGAAGATATAAAAGCCTGAAAGCCCATGTACCACTAGTCTCAAGGACAGACGCTAAAGTGAAAGTTGAGTTTCTATGCCAAGGTACATGTATACACAGGTGCAATGAAAAACCTACTTGCAGTACCATCAAAGCAACATTCACAAGAAAAAAACATAAATGAAATATAAATTATGCACAATTTTTACAAGAAAGGGAACATTTAGAACAAAAAGTAAACCCAGTCCCTTTTTGTGGGTTTTCCAAAATGGATGCAGTGTTGCTAAACTGTGGTGCTTAGGGTCTTGCTGGCAGGCTCATTCAGGAATCAAATGATTGAAGACCAGGTAAGTGTAAGTTGATGCAATTTGCAAAGTCAAGCCAGCGTAAGACTTACACTACAAATGGTAGGCACTTGCCGATGTAATGGACTAGAGGGGCAAAATTGGTGGCGTAGTGAAAAAGGTTATCTAAGATTACAACAGGGTTTAGATCAACTGGGAAAGTGGGCAAAGTAATTAACTCACACATGCATGAAGCTTTGCATTTTCGTAGCTTACACGAGGCAGGACTAGCAGGATCAGGATTTGGTTCCAGGGTCAGGACTGGCAGGGTCAGGATTTGGGGCAGGAGTGAGGAGTAGAGAAGTGAAGGAAAGAGGCAAAAGTAAAGAGAGCTTACCTGAAGCGTACAGCTTTTACACCAGAATAACGATTCTCTGATGACACAGTAGAAATGGGTGAGCATGATTGGACAGGTGTGGTTGCCAAGAGACCAGGCCTGGATAAAAAAGGAAAAGGGCCCTGTGTTTATCTATAACTGAAGGATGTGCTCAGACTACAGTGGGAATCGTCTCTGCCTCTGGAGATTGAGATGTAGAGTCAGTTTGGGTGCCAAGGAGAATCAGCAGGGTAAACAAGTCACCAGTGGGAATAATGTGACTAGAAAGAATAAACAGGAAACAACGAGGTCCCATCACAAAGTTCCTGGCACATTAACTGTCCAGGCAGGTCAGGTTAGGAGGGGGACTTAAGACGATGTATTTGAGACCATTCTGACAATGATACTTTGTAGAGCTAGCCACATCTGCTCGTGTGTAATGAGAGGGAATTAATGAAAAATCTACAATGAAGGATTCTTTGGGAAAGATGGTATTTTTTTCCTCTCTCAGTCCTGCACGAATGACATTTTGTTTATTTGTGCTTTATTTTGCACAAGTATACAGTACATTTATGTTCCGAGGTTGTCAAGCCAAGGAGTGTAGTGTGAATAAGTTCCCACTACCTAAAAGTGCTCCTCACAGCATGCACCTCAAATAGCCCCTGACAACCAAGTCCAACTACTGGCCTTCTTGTGTGGTTTAGCCTCTAAGCTGGGTGGAACTGTTTCTACTGAGAGGAAAAGGGGCGAAGGTGGGTCCTGGCACCTTAAAACCAGTGCTTCGGGTAGATGGAGCTTGTCAACCTGGGAAGGCAGTCCATCTCAGAGAGGGAAAACTCTGATTTCAAACCTCCGCTGCCTTGCGGCCATACCCACTCATGGGAAAGGCTTCGGGAGTAAACCCTGAGGACAAATCCGGAGCTGGAGTCTCTAAGGTAGTCCGACGTTGTCTTCAACCTCGTTCTGGCAACTCCAGCAACATCACTGGTGCCAAGCTGTCTCGGCCCTTGCCCTTCCCTTGGACAACATCGGTGGAGTGGAGAGGGAAGACTTGCTGCATGGGCAACTGCCGGTCTTTCATATAACCTTGCCCAGGCCTGCACCCTGGAGATTGCAAGACTTTCCAGGTGCAGATCCATGGTCTTGCGAGACTAACAGATGCCATCCACAGTACATTTTGTATAATTTATGTTCACTTCTGTTTGTCCCCATTTTGTGATGTATTGTGGTGCTGCTGTAGAAAGTGAATTTTTATGGCATTTATACCCTAGATACGTTTGCCTATGTCAACAAAAAAACGATAATAAGGTTAGCTTTGAGGTCGAAGTTGCGTTGATTGTCATATGCACAGCAGTGTCACAGGCACATTACATCAGATAGAGCTTTCATAAGAAACCGAAGATTATACAAATTTTTACATGGAACAACACACTTAGGACAACTGAAGTCGATTTTAGTGCAAAGTGATCAAAGTGTTCATTGTGTTACTGAACTGCAGTGGTTGGAGTAGTGCTGGTTGGTTCATGGACAGAATGGGTGAAGGGAAGTAACTCTTGAGCCTGCGGGTGTGGGACTCGAGAAATTAAGGGTTATGGGGAAAAGGCAGGTAGATGGAGCTGAGTTTACGGACAGATCAGCCATGATTTTATTGGATGGCGGAGCAGGATTGATGGGCCAAATGGCCTACTCCTGCTCCTATTTCTTACGTTTTTACTCTATATCTCATTCTCAATGAAAGCTGTGAAAAGATGGCATGGCTGAAAATATTTGCAAATAGAGAGAATTGAAGGAAACAGCTGAGGGAAACCAGGAAAACAGGGAGAATGGAAAAGAAGTAGAGGTGAATAAAGACAATTGATAACTATGTAAACAGGAAGAGAGTAATTTGGCACGTTGGCCTCCGCTCTCAAGATCCTGGTTCAATTCTGCCCTCCGGAGGTGCCTGTGTGGAGTTGGTCCATTCCCCCTGTGATCACATGGGTTTTCCCTGCTTTCCTCCCTCCCTTACAGCCACTGTAAATTTCCTGCAGTGTGGGTGGGGATCTGGAGAATCGGTGGCAATTCAGGGCCATTTGAGAGAGAACAATTACAGAGAAATAATGGCTCTCCTTCATTCAATGACCTGTTCACTGCTTATCCCCACAGTCACTCTGATTTTTCCTCATCAGAGATACCCACTTCCCACCAACCCTTTACAAAGTCCTTTTATCTCCTTCCCAATTCTGACAAAGGGCCCGCAACCAAAACCATTGCCTCTGTTTCTCTGCCCACAGATGCCGCCTGGTTTCCAGGGTTACTGGGACACAAAGAGGAAATGGGACAGGTAGGTGAGCAGTCTCAGAAAGAGTCTAGACTCGATGGTCTAAATGGCCTCCTCTGTATTGTACTCAGACTGAGGACATGGATGCAGTGGGGATGATCCAGAGTATATTCCTGAGGAGGATCCCTGGGGATAGCACAGAGGGAGAGAGCGGAGAGACTGGGTCTGTGGCCTTTACACAGAGTCAGGGTGCAAGTGGCTCCACCACCTGGCATTCAGCCCGATCCTTCTGTTGTCTTTGTGGTGTGTGTACATTCTCCCTGTGACCATGAGGGTTTGCCCCCAAATCCCTGGTTGGTGGGTGCACTGGATGCAGTGAGTTCCCCCCCAGCATGGGGTGGGGTACCTGTTAGTGGGAAATAGTGGAAGGATGGAATGGCTGGGATTGGGAGAGCTGGCAGGCAATGGGTCAAAGAGCTTCCTATATGGCAGAAGGAAGGACGGATCATTGATGTGGGATTCGGACAGGGCAAGTACAAAGGGACTTCTCACTTAAATGGAGGGATGACAGGTAGTAGAGAAACCAAGGGAGGGGACAACAGGTAACAGTGAACCAAGAGTAATGGGAGTGAAACCAATGTAACAGAAGCAAGGGCAGTGGGGGAGACAATTGCAGGGGATCAGAGGTCAGAGATACATCCAACCCATCTCCCTGAACTCTCCCCACCGCCACAGAGTTGACCTTCAGATTTCACATTTTTAAACCCCTGCAGTTATGTCCAGATGCAGGGCCTCAACCCAAAATATTGACAGTTTACTACCCCAAAATTTTCTGTCAGACACGTGGTCGGTATTCCCACACTTCCTCCTGAAGATTCTCTCCGACACGTGGTCAATATTCCCAAATTTCCTCCTGAAGATCCTGTCCGACATGCGGTCGGTATTCCTACACTTTTTCCTGAAGATTCCGTCTGACAAATGATCAGTGTTCCCACACTTCATCCTGAATATTCTCTCCAACACGTGGTCAGTATACCTCAGCATGTCTTTGTTTGTGCGAGTTCTTTACTATCAGACTGTAGTTTTTCATCCCAGGACACAATGTGTTCACATCACTCTTTCCTGTGGTAACCAGAGCAGAATGCCATATTGAGTTGGATCAATGTTGAGAAAGTTTCTGAAACTGCTGAAAACACTCAGCATGTAGGCAGCACCGGTCGAAACTGAAGCTGAAGTTAGGTTTTAGGGCAGTGATCTTTCATTTGACGAGTCTTTCAGCTGAATTGTTTCCTCCTGATCTGTTTCCACAGATGCTGTCTAACATGCTGAGTAGTTTGAGCATTTTCTGTGTTTCTTTTAGATGCTGTGCACTATTTTGGTTTTCATTCAGTCCATCTCTGCTTTCACAGTACACCTCATGAACCACGTTGTCAATCTGCCTGCCATCGAAACTGACGTACTCCCCAGCTCCAAATCCCTTCTTAGTACAGTGACCTCTATTCTCAAACTCCCTATCAACCAGCAAATCCAATCAAGTTAATTACTGCGAGTCCTGAACTCTATAATTGAGATTATTGTCATGTTCACGAGTACTGGTGCAATGGGAAACCCTTGTGCATAGGGCACAAGGTAGAGAGCACAGGCATCATGTAATCAGCATCCAGAATCGGTTTTAGTATCACTGTCAGAAATCATGAAATGTGTTGTATTGTGGCAGCATCACACATTACTGTAAGTTCCAAGAGTTATGAACCATTCAGAAATCTGCTGGCAGAAGGGAAGGCACTGTTCCTAAAAAAATAAATTGTGTCTCCAGGCTCCTGTATCTGCTCCAGGATGGTGGTTATGAGAAGAGGGTATGTCACAGATGGTGTAGGTCCTTCATACTGGATGCTACCTTTTGAGATGCCCTCAGTGATGGGGAAGTGTGCCTGTGACGGAGCTGGTTGACTCTACAATTCTGTGCCGTGGCCCCTCCATACTAGATGGTGATGCAACCTATCAGAATGATCCCCACGGTACGTCTGTAGAAATTTTCTAGGATTGTTAGTGACAAACCAAACCTCCTCAAACTCCAAATGAAGTGTAGTTGCAGGCATTCCTGCTTTGTGATTACATCAATGTGCTGGGGCCAGGATAGATCCTCTGAATTTGACACCCACCAAGATGAAACTGGCCCCAGAGTGAGGACTGGTGTGTGTTCCTCTGACATCCCCTTCCTGGACACCACAATTCATTCTTTGGTCCTGCCGGCGTTGTGAAAGGTTATTATTGTGACAGCAGCTGATTTATTCCTCATGTGTATACCTCGTCAATGCAGAGGGTAGAGAGAGTAGAGCAGTGGGCCAAGCATGCAGCATTTAAGTGCGTTTGTGTTGACTGTCAGCAAGGAGGAGATGTTATCACCAATCTGAACTGACTGTGGTTTCCCAATGAGGAAGTCAAGAACCCACTTGCAGAGGGAGGTAGAGGCACAGGTTTTAAAGCTTGTCGATTCAGATCAAAAACAAAAATTCAGTAAATTATACACAATGTTTACAAGAAAGAAGACAATTGGAACAAAAAAGTCAATTTTGGTGCAAAGTGATGATAGTGCAGCTATGAACTGTCCTTTTCTTTGACAATCCTCAGCAGTCCACCCCTCTGCAGGCAAACCTTGGCCATGAGTTGACAAGTAGCAAGAATGACTTTGCTGCAAGTGGCAGGCAGTGATGAAGCTGAGAAATGTTGTCCCCTGGTACAGAGACTCTAGTTCACAGGATTGCAGCTCTGTCACAGCTACAATCCTCCTCAGCATCGAGGACATCCTCAAAAAGCAGTGTCTTGAGCAGGCAACATCCATCACTGAGGACCCTAACTATCGCCTCTGTTGTTATTGGCAGAGAGGAGCGGTATGAGCACAAAGACCCACAGTCAACTGTCCAGGAACAGCTTCTTCCCCTCAGATTTATGAATGATACAAGAACATCATTATTCCTTTTGTGCAGTTTAGATAATTCTGTATTTGATGTAATTTTATTTATTTGCACTGTACTGCAACCATATAGATTAAAAAAAACACAAATCCCACAGTGTTTAAGTCAGTGATAATAAATCTGATTGGACAGGAAACAATATTACCATTGTTGTGTCCCCCATCAGCAAGGTCCTTGGAGTCAGAACTCAAATGAACCAGCCACGAGAGCAGGCCAGGCTTAGGCATCTCTATCAAGTGCCTCACCTTCTGGACATCCCTGAAGCCTTTCTATTCATAAGTCACTAATGAAGAGGATAATGGAATACTCCCCTGCTCAGTGGCACACCAAGCAAAATACTATTACTTGCCCAGGTAATGTTAACACACCCCTCTTCCACTACATGGGCAGCAGGCACACAGCCCACGACCCCCACCCTGTCCTACCCACTCTTTCTCAATGTCTGTTCACACACCTTGATTCCCTCTCTTCCCTGCCCTTATTGTTCCCACCTTCTTCCACTATCCCCTACCCCTGAATTCCACCATTCAAGCTACACTTAAAAATTTCAATGTATCGAGAACCAGAGAGCACGGCTTTAGTTTAGCGGTATGAGGTTTAGAAGGGATCTGAGGAAGAGGAAGCTGGAGTCAGAAATGCCCTGCCTGGGACATTGAGAAGTTATATGGACAAGCATTTGCATCATCAATGTGTAGAAGGAAAGTACTAAGTGCTGGTGAATAGGATAGGAACTAGTGGACATGTGGGCTGAAGGGCCTTTTCTGTGCTCTGTGAACTCTATGACCCTTCAAAGTGGAGATGGTGCCCTAGAGACTAGTGTTAGGTTGCCCACACTATGGAGTCCCACGTGGGCACCATCACCAAGTAGACTTGTTGAAAGAGTTTTGAGAATCTAGTGGTTTGGTGTCACAGCAGTTTCGCAGACACTGTTACTGAGGTAAGATTTCAGAAATCCGACTCCCGGTAAGGTTTGTAACAGACACACCATCCAGAGGGCCTACTTTCTACTCCTTTATGGGTCACTGTTGCAATCAGAATATTCAGAGATGTCAGCAGGAGTGACCAGTTTATGATTAAAAATACCCCAGCTGGTTCACTCAGGGCAGAAGAGCTGAATGAGGCCATTGCTCCCACCATGTCCATGCTGGCCCTCAGAACAATCCAGTCCTCCCACTAACCGGTCATGCGGACAAACACCATACCGCTCCCCCACCGGGCAGGGGGACCAATTAACCCAGTGATCAGCAGGTCTTTGATTGGGAGAAACCCAATCCATCACAGGGACAACGTGCAATCTCCACTCAGAAGGCACCGGGATCAGCGGAGCTGAGAGTCAGCAATACTACCAGGGCACCACTATGCTGCCCAAGCCCTGATGTGACATTGTCTGGTGAGAAACAGAGCAGAGGTTCCACGTGTGGGGAGGGCAGTTCAATTGGTTTATTATTGTTAGACTGGTCTTGTGTATCGTTCGGACAGATCAGTTTATTACACTGTGCACTGAGGGGGAAGGGAAAACAAAAAAGGTGTACCATAAAAGATTATAGTTACAGAGATACTGCAGAGCAAAGGGAGACACTGAGGGGGAAGGTCAAAATGAGGGAGGTCTTGAGATCAAAGTCAAGACTCAAGATTCTTTGTTGTCAGTTTTCAGGATACAAATGTAAAGGAGAATGAAATGATTGGTACTCTGGATTTGATGCTGCATAAAGACACAATAAGCACAACAACACAATAAATATAAAAGCAATTCTTTAACAGCAACCCGTAAGTAAATGGCAGTGCTTGAGGGGCTGTGGAGAGGAGCGGCTGATGTGATGCAGTAGTTTTAGTGGCTGGTGGGATTAATTCAAAGGTTGTGGTGTTGAGGAAGTAACTGTTTCGCTCTGCTCTGGCATGTCCAGGGAACTCAGAGACATGGAGGTCATTCATTAGCCTGGGGTGCGCCCTCTTCTCCGATGTACAGGAGGAATGGGGACGGGCTACCCCCTATTCACATCAATGGATCTGAGGTTGAGAGGATGAACAGATTTAAGTTCCTCGGCATACCCATCACCGAGGATCTCACGTGATCTGTACATACCGGCTGTGTGGTGAAAAAGGCACAACAGCGCCTCTTTCACCTCAGACGGCTGAAGAAGTTTGGCATGAGTGCCCCAAATGCGAAGGACTCTCCACAGCGGAGAGCATCCCGACTGGCTGTATTGCCGACTCTGCAGAGAGTGATGCGGACAGCCCAGCGCATCCGTAGATGTCAACTTCCCACTATTCAGGACATTTACAAAGACAGGTGCGTAAAAAAAAGCCCGAAGGATCATTGAGGACCTGAGTCACCCCAACCACAAACTGTTCCAGCTGCTGTCATCTGGGAAACGGCACTGCAGCCCAAAAGCCAGGAGCAACAGGCTCCGGGAGGACGGCTTCTCCCACCAGGCCATCAATTCATGCTGATACAATTGTATTTCTATGCTATATTGACTGTCCTGTTGTACATACTATTTATTATAAATTACTATAAATTGCACATTTAGACGGAGACGTAGAGTTTTACTTCACATATATGTGAAGGATCTAAGAAATAAAGTAAATTCAATTCAAAGTACCTTTGCTCCCCTGTTCCGCTCTTTTCTCTCAGTGTGTGTGTATTTTTGACCTGCGCTTGTAGTTCATTGGGCTAATTTCTTTATCAATGTTGTTTGAATAAACGCATGAAGCCCAGGAAATAGTTCAAATGCAATTCACTAAGCAGAACTGAGTTTCTGGGTTCCATGACATCTGCGCCTCCTTCGTTACCCGGCGCTTTACAGCCATTGTTTCTCTACTTACACACAATGCGTATCACGCTGAAATGCAACTGGTGCATGACTTCAAAACAATAGGGAGTCACAGTGCCGAAACAGGCTCTTCTGTCCTCCAAGGTCGGGACTAAATCTGGATGTCTGGGGCCACGAGGCGAGACAGTGTGCTGCCCTAAACCCAATTCCAGTAGCATAACAGAGCTAACGGCCTGGGTTCGATTCCCCACCGGGGCCTGCAAGGAGTTTTTTGCGTGTTCTCCGCGTGACTATGTGGCTTTCCTCCGTCCCCTTCTCAATCCAGCTGCCACGCTACTTTAATTCTACCTCTCAGTTACTCTGTCATTGTGACTTCAACGTCTTTTTTCTCTGCTTCAGTTTACACTACTGTACTTGGCACCGATTTGTTGTTTTGTGCTCATGTCGCGATTTATTATTACAATGTACACTGTTTACTTCGTGAACTTCACAGAGGAGAGAAATGTAATTGCACCCTAGTGCATGAGACAATAAACTAATGTGAATCTGAAGCTCACAATGGGGCACCTGGGCTGTGCTCGAGAGGGAACTCCATACACGATCAGCACCTTCACACGAGATGGCAGCAAAGGAGAATCCTCTATGTTGCACTGAGTCAGCATATGCCCATGTGTGTATACAGACAGAGTCCAACAGCATTGTAACAGACCCTCCAGCCCAAGATGTCTATCCAGTTGCAGAATGAGGAATTAACTGCCAGGTACCGAGTCTAGTGATGCATTGAAGGCAGAACTGTAGTCAATAAATAAGTCTGGTGTAGGTATCTGCTGTCCAGATGCCCCAGAGGTGAGTGTAGGACACGCAGATTGAGGTTGTCTGAAAAACTGGATTTAATGCATGCCGTGACCAGCCTCTCAAACCACTTCTGGTTAGAGCCACTGGGCCGCTAAGGCACATTATCTTATTTTCTTGGGTACTGGGATGATAATCACTTTCTTAAAACAGGAGGGAACCACATTCAGAAGCAAGGAGAGATTTAAAATATCTTCAAGTACCCTTGCCAGCTGATCTACACTGTCTAAGAGCATGACCAGGGACACCAGCTGGGCCCAATGCTTTCAGAAGACTGATAAATGTCCGTGATGATAAATTCAGGTACACTGGAGACTGTCAGGGGTTGCTCTTAATATACTTGGAGAAAATCTTAAGATTCTCCTTTGCCTTAACTGACGGGGCTACCCCAGTCCACTCTATATAATTCTGATTCTTTTGTACATACACACACAAAGAACACCCATTTCCTTGGTACCCATCCTTCACCCTCCACAATCCGACCCTGAGTTAACGGCACAAGAGAACGAGCATGAAGCCATTGCCATTACAGAGACAGAGCTGCAGGGGCACCAGAGCTGGGGCTGAATGTTCAAGGGTTTTGGACATCGAGGATGGGCAGACAGTAACAGGAGATAGAGTGATAAGCTCAGCGTATTGGGGAGAAGACAGATTGACACATTGGCTCCACTGCAGCAGAGGGGAGGATGGAGAGTGAGCTCTGGTGGTGACTGACAGTAGGTTCAGAGACTCTAGGATGATGCTTTCTCTCCTGAGTACCTGGACAAATGATATCACTGTCAGTCTACAGGATAAAGGGGGTGGTCAATGGTCCGTATCAATTATAAATATGGACGGAGAAATGCCAGCTGCAGTTTAATCCAGATGTGAGAATTGTTGCACTTTGGGAGGTCAGATACAAGGGGAAAGTATAGTGTAAATAGCAGGATCATTTGGAGCACGGATGTACAGAACCTTGGGGTGCAAGTTCATATCTCCCTGAAAATGGCAGCACAAGTAGAGCCACAGCAGACTTGCTTTAAAGAAAATAATGCGGAGGCTTTACAAGGCTCTGGTGAGGTCTCATTTGGAGTATTGTGAGCAGTTTTGTGCCCATCATCAAAGAAAGAATGTGCTGACATTGGAGAGGGTTCAGCTGAGATTCAGAAGAACGACACTGGGAATGAAAGGGTTATTGCACGAGGAACATTTGATGGCTCTGGGCCTGCATGCACTGGAATTTAGAATTGGGGGGGGGGGGGGGCGAAGTCTCATTGAAAGCTATTGAAGTCTAGATGGGAGAGGATGTTTCCTATAGAGGGAATACTAGGAGAGGTTAGATAAACTTTCATTGGGAAGATGTTGGGAGTCCAATATTAAGGATGAAGAAGTCATGGGTTCACATGATAAAATAGGCCAAAGTCAGCATGATTTCCTAGGGGGAAACCTTGCCTGACAATCTGCTGGAATTCTCTGAGGAACTAACAGGGAGGTTAGATAAAGGAAAGTCATTGGATGTTGTTTACTTGGATCTTCAGAAGTCCTTTGACAAGGTGCCACACCCAAGGCTGCTTAAAATGGAAGACACTTTGATGGTTTTGTGGTCATGTTTGTGGATGATACAAAGATCGGTGGAGGGGCAGGTAATGTTGAGGAAGCAGGGAGTCTGCAGAAAGAGTTAGATTGGGAGATGCTGGACTTTAGAATGAGGGGGAGCTCATTGAAACCAATTGAATATTGACAGGGAGTGGATGTCAAGAGGATGCTTCCTACAGTGGATCAATCTAGGATCAGAGGGAACTCCATTTAAAACGAAGTTGAGGAGGAAATTTTTTTAGCAAGAGGGTAGTAAGTCAGTAGAATTCATTGCCACAGGCAGCTGTGGAGGCCAGGTCATTGGGGGTATTTAAGGTGGAGGTTGATAGGTTTTTGATTAGGCAAAGTATGAAAGGTTTCGGGTAGAAGGCAGGAAATTGGGGTTGAGAGGAAAATAGATCAACCATTGTGAAATGGCAGAGCAGACTTGATGGGCCAAACAGCCCAATTCTGCTCCTATCTGTCATGGTCTTAGGCAGATTGGGAAAATGGGCAATGAACTGGCAGATGAAATATAGTGTAGGGAAGTGTATGGTCATGCACGTTCGTGGAAGGAATAAAGACAGACTATTTTCTAAAAAGGAAGAAAATTCAAAAATCAGAAGTGCAAAAGGATTTGGGAATCTTTGTGCAGGATTCCCTAAAGGTTAACTTGCAGCTTGAGTTGGTGGTAAAAGGCGGCAAATGTTAGCGTTCATTTCAAGAGGAGTAGAATACAAGAGCAGGATGTGATGGTGAGGCTTTTTAAGACATTGGTCCAACTGCACTTGGAGTATTATCAAGTTTTGGGGCCCTTATATGAGAAAAGATATGCTGGCATTGGAGAGGGTCCAAAGGAGGTTCACAAGAATAATTCCAGGAATTAAAGGGTTAATATACAAAGGGTGCTTGATGGCTCTGGGACTGTACTTGCTGGAGTTCAGAAGAACGGGGTTGGGGTGATACCACATTGAAACTCAGCAAATATTGAATAGTTCAAATAGAGTAGAAGCAGAGAGGATATTTCTGATAGTGGGTGAGTTTAGCACCCAGGCCACAGCCCCGGGTTAGAGGGACGTCCATTTAGAACAGAGATCAGAAGGAATTTATTTAGCCAGAGAGTAGAAAATCTGTGGAATTCATTTCCACAGATGGCTGTGGAGGGCAAGTCATTGAGGATATATTTAAAGCAGAAATTGATAGGTTTTTGATTAGTCAGGGCGTCAAGGGTTATGAGCAGAAGGCAGGAGAATGGGGTTGAGAGGAAAAATAAATCAGCCAAGACGGAATGGTGGAGCAGAATTGATGGGCTGAATGGCATAATTCCACTCCTGTGTCATATACATCAGGGTGTTGTGTATAAAACTCAGGAAGTCATACTGCGTTTATAGAACACCACACAGAAGATGCAAAATTAACAAGAAATAAGAGAAGCAATTGAAAGGATAACACAATATAGTGTGACAGTCACCCATACAGAGATAGGACAACTAAAACTTGTCATAATAAACAGGAAGATGCCTAGATTGGGGAGCACGCCTTACAAGAATAGGTTGATTGAACATGGCCTTTTTTACTTGGAGTGACAGAGGAGAGGTGACCTGATGGAGATGTATAAGATGATGAGAGGCATTGATTGTGTGGATAGCCAGAGGCTTTCTCCCAGGGCTGAAATGGCTAACATGAGAGGGCACAGTTTTAAGGTGCTTGGAAGTAGGTACAGAGGAGATGTCAGGGCCAAGTTTTTTTTTCACACAGAGTGTGGTGTGTGTGGAATGGGCTGCTGGCGACTGTGGTGGAGGCGGATACAATTGGGTCTTTTAAGAGGCTCCTGGACAGGTACATAGAGCATCCATAAATAGAGGACTATGAGTAACCCTAGGTAATTTCTAAACTAAATATGTTTGGCATAGCATTGTGGGCCGAAGGGCCCGTGTTGTGCTGTAGGTTTTCTGTGTTTCTAAGATGAATGCATGGAACACATTTGAGATTTTGCAAATTAACATTTTGAAAAACTAACTTGAGGAATGATTAATCTGGATGTCTGTGCAATGAGAAAGGCTAATTGAAAATCTTGTTGAAGACCTTTGGAGAAGGGTTAGACATCGAGTTTCAAATTGATGTAGGTCACTGCAAAACCAAGGCCTTGAATCTAACTAGAAGACGCTATGAACATGTGAGAGGAACTCAGCAAAAGTTAAGAAATTGATAAATGAAGACGGAACTGCAGTGTAGACTGTCTCACTCCAGACAGTGAGCTAGTTGCTCAGAGATCTGATTTATAACGAGCATTTTCACGAACCAAATGTAAAACAATGGGCTATGTTAATTAGCTTACATTAAACCAGGCATTGGATACCTTCAGTAGTCGTGCCATATGTCAGGTAAGCTTCCACAACTACTTATCAAACATGGCCACAGGCATAATTGTTCTATGAAAAATTGGGATATTTCTATAGCTAGAGCGTCAACCCTCACAACATTGATTTTAGTCTCTGGGTTCTGTCCTCAGTCTTTTGGACCATTCATGTGAATTACTTTGTCCCAGACAAGGTGTTTGAACATTCAGAAATGTATTGATAGTTTAAAAAGTGTTCCCATTGTAAATATCTAACTCAACACAACTATTTCCCAAACATTGAAGTAAATTGTATTGAATGCTATTGTACTTGTTGAAATCTTGTGGATTTACCAGCTGGTCTACCTCAAACATGCTCCCTGTGATAGCTGTCTGATCTCATTTATCCGAATTAGACCCATATCCCACTATGCTGGTCTTTTCCAAACAGTGTTGCCCCCACCATCTCCTTTGGCTGTGTGTTCCATTATTACACCACCCTGTGTATGAAGTGTTAGCCTCTCAGATCCTATTTAAATTTCTGTGCTCTTGCCTTAAACCTGTGCCCTCCTGTTCTAGACTCCCCTAGGGAAAAGACTTGTCTATTTCATCTAAGCCCCTCAATTTCATAAACCTCTATAAAGTTACCCCTCGGACAATTTCCAATAAAAATAGTTCCAATCTATCTGATCTCTTTTTAAACTACAGCCCTTCTTCACAACCCTATTTACCTCTGTTGCCATTGTCAGTGAGATGTGGGCTTGCATCCTAAAACCACCACTACTAAGGCCTCTACTATTTACATACTCTATATGTCCTACCAGAATTTCACTTCTCCAAGTACATTCCCCCACTCTTATCCAGATTACATTTCATTTACCACTGATCCACCCACTCAACTCTCCAGCTGATCTGCATCCTGCTGTACGCTCATGTTCATTCAAAATAGAAGTTGATATTGAATGATCTGCAGGAATGTCAAGAATGTTTGAAGGAATGTGTTGCCAGCTGATAGCTTGGGTGAAGCCAAAAGACCACAAAGAGCAGGAAATATTGGTGGGAATTATTTACAAGTCAACAAAAAGCAGTTATAATTTTGGGCATTGTATAACTGGTGAAACTTGGTGTTGTAAGGTCTATTACATACAGACTCAGCATGGTTAATTGGTGGAAAAATTGAAGAAAACAAGTGCTTTTCTAAGGTTAACCTTTCGAAGAACAAAAGGGAAGAAAAGGCCATTTTATATACAGTATTAAGAGAAAGGATTAACAACATTGTTGGAAAGGGCCAGCAGGTTAAAATGATCAGAATATAACAACAATTTTGTATATAACAACAATGGTGAAAGGACTGGAGGCCCAGTACTAATCCATTGTCATCTATATCAAACATTTGCAGATGGTATAGAAGTGAATGAGGAATCTTAGTGGAAAACATTGAGGTAGATGAAGGGCAAGAGCAGGTGACCTACCCTAGTTCCAACTTCCCACGTTCCAATCACTGATCAGAGTTATCAAACAGAAAACCTTGGTGGAGTTGCTCAGTCTCAAATTGGCAGTTGTAATATTGGTCAATTACCTGGTGAATTCACAGAAGATAACATTACAGTTCCACCAGAAATTTCAGACATCTGCTTAAGATGAGGAATTTAAGAAAATTTGTAATGTGCAGTGAGATTAAAAGCCATTTCTCTCCAAGTAGTCAATGATATACATCCCAGAAGTGTGTATCTGTGCACAGGTTATCTTTTAACATTCTATAGATTCCACAATGTTTCCTGCAGAGCAGAGAGTAGCAAATCTGAAGTGTGCCAAGACAGGACAGTAGGATTTAGCAGTCAGTGACATGCTTGACAACTGGACTTGTCTGTAGATGTTACTGGGAGAATGGATAAGGAGAAATCAGCAGATTGTAGCTAATGGTAATAAAGTCCCATACAGGTCTGTGAAGCATATAGTACTTGGATTTGGGGGGTAACATGCCAACCTGGAGATCCTTTTAAAAATGTATTCATTTCCAATTATACTTGCCTTCATCAGTTAAGGCTCTGAGTATAAAAGCAGGCAAATCATGTTGTAGCTGTATAAACCTTTGGACAGGTTATATTTGGATTTAGTTCTGGTCAACGCATTAAAGGAAGGATGTAGAGGCTTTGGAGAAGGTGCAGAAGAGGTTCACCACAATGTTGCCAGGTTTGGGAGAGTTTGGATAAACTTGTATTGGGAAGGTGTTGGATTCTATTATTAAGGATGAGCTTGTGGGGTACTTGGTGGCACATAAAATAGGTCAAAGTCAGCATAATTTCCTTGAGGGGAAATCTTGCCTGACAAATCAGTTGGGAATTATTTGAGGAAGTAACATGCAGATAGACAAAGGAGAATCAGTGGATGTTGCTTACTTGGATTTTCATAAGACCTTCGACAAGATGCTGCATACGAGGCTGCTTAAGATATGAACCCGTGGTATTACAGGAAAGATACTAGCTGGGATGGAACGTTGGCTAACTGGCAGAAGGCAAAGAGTGGGAATTAAGGTGATCTTTTCTGGTTGGCTGCTGGTGACTAGTGGTGTTTTGCAGAGGTTGGTGTTGGGACCGCTTCTCTTCATGTAATATGTCAATGATTTGGATGACAGAATTGATGGCTTCGTGGCTATGTTTGAGGATGATACAAAGATAGCTGGAGGGGCAAGTAGTGTTGAGGAAGCAGAGTCTACAGAAGCACTGAGATTGGGAGAATGGGCAATGGAGTAGGAAGTATTTGGTCATGCATTTTGGTAGAAGGTGTAAAGGCACAGACAATTTTCTAAGTGGGGAGAAAATTCAAAATCAAAGGTACAAAGGGACTTGGGAGTTCTAGTGCAAGATTCCCTAAAGGCTAGCTTGCAGGTTGAATCAGTGGTAAGGAAGGCAAATGCAATGTTAGCATTCATTTTTGGGAGGAATAGAATAAAAGAGCAAGGATGCAATGCAAAGGCATTGGTCAGACCACACTTTGAGCTTTTTCTCAGCTCCTTACCCAAGAAAGGATGCACTGGCATTGAAGGTCCAGAGGAAATTCATGAGAATTATTCTGGAAATGGAAGGGTTAACATAAGCAGCATTTGATGCCTCCAGGCTTGTACTAGCTAGAGTTTAGAAGAATGAGGGAGATCTTATTGAAACTCACTTAATATTGAAAGTCTAGATAGAGTGGATATTTCCTGTAGTTGTTGAATCTAGGATCAGAGGGCACGACCACAGAATAAGTGACATCTATTTAGATGAGCAGGAATTTCTTAAGCCAGAGGGTGGTGAATGTGTGAAATTCATTACCTCAGACAGCTGCAGAGGGCAAGTCATCTAGTATATTTAAAGCTGAAGTTGATTGGTTCTTGATTAATCAGGGCTTCAAAGGTTATGGGGAGAAGGCAAGAACATGAGGGATAATAAATCAGCCATGATGGTTCATGACAGAGCAGACTTGATGGGTCAAATGACCTAATTCTGCTCCAGTGTCTTACTTTATTACTTTTCAGAGGCTGAGTGGTGATCTGATAGAAATATTTTGAGAAGCATTGATAGGGTAGATAGAATTATTTTCTTCAAGGTGAAAATGTCACTTAGAGGACAGAACTGTAATGAGAAATGGAAAGTTTCTATTGAGATTAGGAGACAAGTTGTTGTTTCACACAGAGGACGGTTGTGCTGCCAGGAGAGGTGGTAGAAATAGATGCAATAGCAATGTTTGAAGCATTTAGACAAGGCACATGATCAAGTAAATAATGGAAGGATTTAGCCATAAGCAGGCAGACGAGATGAGATCAATATAATGATCAGTACTGATGAGGTGGGCTGAAGGATCTGTTCCTGTATTGCACTGTTCTCTGGCTATTGCTTAGTACCTCTGTGCTGTCTATGTATTTGGTTCTTATAAGCAACATTGGGTCTTGCTGTATGCAGACAGTGAACACTGCACTCAGTGACCATTCCCACTTCTGACTCTGTGATGGTAGGACGATCGTTGATGGAGCAGCTGAAGGTGGCTGGGCCAAGAACACCGCCCAGTGAGCTGCTGCAGAGGTAACCTCTGAAACAGCCATTTTCATGGCATGAGGTACAACCAATAGGAAGCCTACTAATGGCCTTCTACTACCTTCCTGTTTAACTGGGGCTCCCATTTCAGTCAGTCACCTTCAAGGAACTTCTGCTCTTCAGTCGATGACTTGGACCCAGACTCTGTGACAAGATCTAGAACTGAGTGGTCCTTACACTACACCAACTGGCACAAGGTTATCAGTGAGCAAGTTGGCATGTGATGTAGCAGATTCAACCCAATACATTATGTGCACATCCTTCTGCACCATCATGCATCTACGAGATGTGGTGCCTTATAAGGCAACATCCAAAGATTCACATTCTCTGGGACACATCAACTTTTTTCAGGAGGTCAAGAAGCCTCAAGTCCCATGCCTTTAGTTTCAAGAGCAACTTCAGCTATTCAATTCTAAATCAACCAGCACAACACTGATCGCTACTGAGGCTGTAGTTTGAGTGCTCTTGGCCCGTGAAATTTAGAGGAATGGAAGATGTCCAAATGGATGTAGGGAATGGTTCCTTGGCTGAAGAGTCTCCGAACAAGTAACAGGAACAGGCTGTTCAGCTCTTCAGTACATGGATCAACAGATTTCTGGACAGAGAACAGATATGGTGACAGCGCAGTGTGGGAAGCTGGGAGTCAGCTGCAACATTCATGGTCAGAGGAGCTATTCAAGGTGGCCTATTGCTGCACCGATGTACCTTACAGAGGTCCTCTGCCCCTTCACTCAACTCTCCTTTTTTTCTATCCCAATTCTCCCTTTGCCTTCCTCCACTTCGCAGTTGCTCACCTGGGGATCACTCCCCAAGTACCTGTAGCTCTCCTCCCTCCCCTCTCACTATCTGCCAGAACAGGAGAACACAACCGTCTACCAGCAGGCTGGTTGTGGCTCACTCCCAGCTGGGGATGGCACAGAATGGAACCATCCTATTGTCAGTGTGTACAGTGACCCTGACCACAGGACTGTTTCCCACACTACTCTGTGCAGGGGAAGTGATGGAGGAGATCTGGGCATCACCTAATAAGGCATCTGACAAGGTCCCTTATGGGAAGCTTATCTAGAAGGTTAAGACTGAGTTAATAAATAAATTATAAGGGGTATAAATCGGGTAAATGCAAACAGGCTTTTTTCAATGAGGTTGGGTGAGATTAGAACCAGAGGTCATAGGTTAAGGGTGAAAGGTGAAGTGTGGAACAAGCTGCCAAAGTGTTGGATGCAGGTTCAATTTTAAGTTAATAAGTTTGGATAAATACCTTATGTGGAGAGGTATGGTCTGGTTGCAGGTCAATGGGGACTAGGCAGAATAGTATGATATGGACTAGATTTGCAGAGGGCTGTTTCCGTGCATGGGATCCACAGTGAATTGGCCATTTAGATTTAAAATTGATCTGTCAATAGAGGAAAACGGATAGTGGTCAATGGGACTTACTCTGGTTGGAGGTCCATAACCATTGGTATTCCACAGGGACCGGTACTATTTGTGATTTATATAACTGACCTGGATGAAAATGTGGTTGGGTGGCTTTGAAAGTGGGTGGTGTGGATAGTCTCGGATTGTCAAAGGAAACAGTGGGATATAGATCAGTTCAAGTGGAGATATGCCAAGTGTGAGGTGCTGCACATTGGAGTATTGCAATCAGTTATGAATGCACCATTATAGGAATGGTGTGGAGGCTTTGGAGAGGTATACCAACATGCTGCCTGGATTAGAGAGCAGATGCCGTAAGGAGGTTGGACAAACCAGGGCTGTTGTTTTTCTGGAGCGGCAGAAGCTCAGATCTGATTGAAGTCTTTTTCCCCAGGGTCAAAATGCCTAATACGAGAGGGTGTGAATTTAAGGTGATCTGGGGGTGGGGCTATGTTTAAAGGAGATGTGTAGGGCATGTTTTGTTTAACAGAGTGGTGACTGCCTGGTATGCACTGCCAGCTACAGTGGGGGACGCAAGTATGATAGGTCATGGAAACTGTGTAGGCAGTGGGATGAGTTTAGTTAAAAAAAATAAAATCACAAAATACTGGCAGAATTCAGCAGGCCAGACAGCATCTATGGAAGGAGGTAGTGACGACGTTTCGGGCCGAAACCCTTCATCAGGAGTGAAGTAACATGGGATGGTCAAGGGGGGGAGGGATGAAGTAGAGAGCTGGGAAGTGATAGGCTGAAGGGAAATGGGCTAGGGGGAAGGTGGAGAATTATGGGAAATAAAAGAGAAAGAAAGGTAGTGGGGGGGGGGGGGGGGGGGAGAAGAGAAAGAGAACCAGACTAAAATTATAGATAGGGATAGGGTAAGGGGGGCAGGGGTATCAACGGAGGTCTGTGAGTTGAATGTTCATGCCGGCAGGTAGGAGGCTACCTAGGCGGGAGATAAGGTATTGCTCCATTGACCTGCGTGTAGCCTCATCTTGACGGTAGAGGAGGCCATGGACAGACATGTTGGAGTGGGAGTGGTCTGTGGAATTGCAGTGTGTGGCCACAGGGAGATCGCGCCACTGCTGGAGGACCGAGCGCCGGTGTTCGGCGAAACGGTCTCCCAGTCTGCGGCGGGTCTCCCTAATGTATAAATGGCCACATCGGGAGCACCGGATACAGTATATCACCCCAGTTGACTCGCAGGTGAAGTGGTGCCTCACCTGAAAGGACTGTCAGGGGCCTGGGATGGTGGTGAGGGAAGAAGTGTGGGGGCAGGTGTAGCACTTCTTCCGTTTGCAGGGATAAGTGCCTGGAGGGAGGTCTGTGGGGAGGGATGAATGGACAAGGGAGTCACGTAGGCAGCGATCCCTGCGGAAAGCTGAGAGTGGGGGGGGAGGGGAAGATGTGGCTGGTGGTGGGATCCCGTAGGAGGTGGCGGAAGTTACGGAGGATTATACGTTGGATCTGTAGGCTGGTAGGGTGATAGGTGAGGACCGGGGGACTCTACCCCTGGTGGGCTGGTGGGGGGATGGGGTGAGGGCAGAGGTGCGTGAAATACGGGAGATGCGATGGAGGGCAGAGTTGATAGTGGACGAAGGGCAGCCCTTTTCTTTAAAAAAGGAAGACATCTCCTTTGTCCTAGAATGAAAAGCCTCATCCTGAGAGCAGATGCGGCGGAGGCGGAGGAATTGAGAGAAAGGGATAGCATTTTTGCAGGAGTCAGGATGGGAGGAGGAATAGTCTAGGTATCTGTGAGAGTCTGTAGGTTTGTAGTAGACATTGGTGGATAGGCTGTCTCCAGAGATAGAAACAGAAAGATCTAGAAAGGGAGGGAGGTGTCGGAAATAGTTTAGTTACTAGTTTCACACATCAGTGGGCCAAAGGGCTAGTTCTGTGCTTACTTAGTTAAATCCTACGCCCATCACTCCCTGCTGTTTCGTTTGACACACATCTACACTAACAATCAGGAACTCCTACCGCTGATTGCATGGTTTATCCTAGGATCTCCACAGGAAGCCTTCCTGTGCTGCATCTCTGCCCAATTCTCTCCAGCAGAGTGTCCCACCATTCTATAACTGGGGCTGTTTGGTGCAGCTGGCACCCCCGGAACTTTTGCAGGGCATTGGTGCTGAGGGGAAGTGGATTTGCAGACAAAGAGCCAAACCATAACAACACTGAGTGGTGGTACAACTCAGAGACACTGACGGCATGGTACACAATGAATGACCACGTGATAAATATCCCATTTCCACCGGCTCACCACCACTTCTGGTGCATGACCACTCAGAATGGAGGAGAGGCACTCCAATGGCAGAGACCCTCCAGTCCATTTGTCAGCAGCACGTGGAGCAGACAACCATACGCACTACCCACCTGTCTTGCCAGCACTTGCCTGTCGTCTCTGTGCTGCATGTAGATCCTATCAGCCATCTCAAGAGTTGGACAGGGAGCAGTCTGCAGTAGAGGGTAGATCCAGAGGAACCTTCCTGAACTGGAGAAATGGGAAGCTGGTGTACAACTGGAATCAATCCAATGACAAGATACTAGATTCTGCGGGCTGGGTAAAATCCCACAGGAGGTGTGAAGAGGTCCACCCTTTGACCAACAGCTCCAACCTGAGCTTGGGGTTACTGGCTCAGGTCAGACCTGGCCCTCCACCCTCCCCCAATCACACGAGATGGTGACTGAGCAGTCCACAGGACAGAGCAGCTCATAGAGGGCATTTACAAGGATGTTGCCAGGACTCAAGGGTAATGGAGAGAGGCTGAACAAGTCTGGACCTTTTTTTGCATTGGAGTATAGGAGAATGAGGAGTGATCTTAAAGAAATGTATAAACAGGGGCCTATATTGGGGGAATGCTTGCTGTTTTTGGCAAATAAAGCACGAGAGGGCTGAGAGGGAGCGAGATTAGGAATAGGAATATGAGGGGCAACGTTTTCATCCAGAACATGGTCCATATATGGAATGAACTGCCAGAGGGAGTGGTTGAAGCAGAGACATTAACAACATTGGATAGGCATGTGGATAGGAAAGGAAGAGTTTAGAGAAGTGGGCTGAAATGAGATGGGAACCTTGGTCAGCATAAACCAGCTGAGCTGAAGTTCCTATTTCCGGGCGGTATGATTCAACAGCACAGGACAGAGCAGTCCATCGGAGGACCAACACGAGACACAAAATGGAAAGAACAACTCCACCCACCATGGACACAGTGGGCTGCTTTTTTTTTTAAAGATTACTTGTTTTTCAGCTGACAACAACCATTAAAGAGTTAACCATCGCTGTGTGATAAAACAGCAGTGTACAGTCCCACCTTACAAACAACCCTTCTCTGCATATCAAGTTACTTTCATCAGAAGATCCCAAACATCCCAGGACGTGCTGTGTCCTCCCCTGGTGGTGAGGTACACCCCACCTTTTACACAGGCGGAACACCACCAACGTTCCAGTATCAGGGACTTCCATCTCACAGCCGATGATAGCTCCGTGGGATCACCACAGCCAAGGCCAATGCTCTGTCCTGCAATACAACCTCCCAAGGTTTGTGGTCAGGAAGCAGATGAATGGTTGAGATGTCTTGTTCCGGGTAAATGCACCAACATACCAAAACCCACCCCACCAAGCGTTTCACGCCTGTGGCACCTCAATTCCATCACCAAATACTGGAAGTAGTGAATGCAACTTCCCAGTTGCCTAGCGGTCAGGGAGGAGGTTATGTGTGAATGAGGTTCAGTTACATTACAGCACAACAGCAAGACATCTGTACAAGGACACCAGACCTTCAGGACCCTCCTGACATCAATGGGAACTTCTCCAGAGCTCAGATTCTCCTTATTAATGTATTGAGTTCAGTGGTATTATACCTCAGTAGGAGACAGGTGCACATGGGAAGCTCAAAGTCTTGAGACAATACCACAATGTCAAGGACTTTGAGGGGGTAATTATCACAAAAGTGACAACTGTGTACCTCTCAAAGTCCAACCTGCTGATGGGATGATGGGTAACAATCAGGCCACAACACAGACAGTAGAGGAAATTTGACTCGAATTAATGTGGGTTAATTATGGCCCCTCTCAGAGTGAGGAGGTGGACAAGAGGAAGGTTGCCGAGTGGAAAGACAAAGAGCCTGTTGTTCACCAACACAGACCCCAACACCAACTGCGTTCATGGTGCAGGCATCGAGGGGATGAGTGCAGGATGGAATCCACTTCCTGCAGAGGAGGCCAGATGACTTGAAACTGCCATGGTCCCAAAAGTCTGCACAGGAGTGTGGTTACTAGCAGCATAGTGAAAAAGGGGTGGAGGAGACTTCAACAGGACAGAGTAGCTCCAACCCATCAGCAGTGGTTAGTGGTGTGGGAGCCCTAGGCAGAGCTAGGGAGGCTCTAGTAATACAAGGAAGGTGGGCGATCCTCCCCACCTCTGACCCCGGGTTTGTGCTCTCAACAGAACAGTCCCACACTTGGAACTAGCCTCTGTTGGCCACTGGCACAAAGATTCCGGGCTCCACTCACTCCCGTAACCTTGGGGCTACATAGGGTCACTTTTTGTCTGCCCTTTCCCCATTCTGACCTTCCCCTCTAGCTCAGCGATGACGCCCGGGGAACTGCTTTACCATTTCTGAGGCTCAACCACCCCAGACCAAGGGGCAACTGTGTGAACGCAAGGTTCTAGCGGTCACCTGGCCAGTCTAGAGCCTGACCGGTGCCTGTCCCTGGGCTATGCACATCATGGGAGGGGAAACTATGGGTCTCAAGCTATGGAGGCACCCTACCGTCAGGCTGCTAGCTCCAACCTCCACTTCCAAGGTCATCCAATGAGATGTGGGCAAATCTCATTTCCCCCAGTTCCCCCCAAATCTGCTGCGTATCCGCTAGGCTCCGCTGAGCAGCCCCAGCTGGGGTATGTGGGTGAGCCAGACATCCAACTCTCCACTACCTGGTTCTGGGGGAGGGTCAAACTCTCTATTACCCTGGAACTCTCATTGGGGTACTATTGGAATTCAATCTGCAGTACACAACGCAGGAAGCAGAATATAATTTAACCCTTGTGACCCCAGACCTCAAAAGGAGCTGGTCTAACTCTCCATTATTTAGGATGAGCGACTCAGAACAGAGAGAGCATTTATGACTCAGGACCAGAGAATGGTCAATAACCCCTGCTTGGCACTAGGACCAGAGGAGGGGGATGGAGTTTACCCCTCATTAACTGCCCGGGATCCAGTGAAGAGGAGAGAGTGAATCTGTTCTCTGTTACAAGGCCAAGAGATGGGACAATTTAACCCTGTTAGTGGGACAGAGGGACCCAATTTAACCCTCTAAAACCCAGGATCGAGTAGGGTACAGAATTTAACTCTTTATTATCCAGGATCAAAGGCACCGGGGGGGGGGGGGGGGGGAGGGATGGGGAGAGGAATGAGTTTAACCCTCCGTTACCCAAGATCAAGTGGAGGGCAGAACTTAACCCTGCTACCCAAGACTAGGAGATGAACCAAACAACTGTTAGTGCGAGCTGGGAAGGGAAGGTATTAACTTTCCCATCATCTAGGCCAAACACCCAGTACTGAGCACCTAGTTTAGCTCCGCCCTCAGTGACCAGTCAGTCTTCCTGTGCCCCATCCATGTGATGCCAGTGACCGGAGCAGGCTGGGTTCCACCCCCGCCCCACAACACCGAGCCCGCCCTCCTGACCTGCAAGATGCCGTGCTGCACTCCACCAGGAATAGTCACGCCTGCACACACACACTGACAGATAGACACGGGGACAATAAACCACTACCCTCCGGAACGCCGGCTCACTTCCGGCTCCGGAGACGCTTGGTACTGCCCTCAGGCGAGCCGTTCTTGCGTTTGTTCTGCCCGCTGGGCATCTGTCCACCCCTTGCCCTGGTCGCAATGACCTGCTCCAGCAGCTCCTGCAGGTCCTTAATCTTCTGCTCGCTCTGCTGGTGCTTGAGGGTGTGCTCGCCCAGCTTACGGTCCAGTTCGGCCAGCCGGGCGTTCTGCTCCCCGATGATCTGGTTCTGCTCCAGGATCTTCTGGTCCTGGTCCTGCAGCTGTTTGAGCTGTTCCTGCAGCTTGACCCGGATCTCTGACACCTCACGTCGGGTGCTGGTCACGTTCAGCCCCTGGGCTTTCACCTGCTGCTGCAGCTTGCACAGTTCCTGTCGAGCCGGGTTTTGCTTAGAGAAGAGCTGTACGGCTGTCAGGGCAGTGGATGGTCCGGGAACTGGGGAACAAACAGGAGGGCACGGTTAGACCGTCAGCTACTAGGATTATTAATGGCCATCTGACCATCAAGTTTGGCTGATATTTTCTCCTGTTACCTTTACACTATTACCATTCAAAAGCCCGTCAATCTCTGCCTTAAATACACCCAATGACTTGGCCTCCAGAACCATCTGTGGCAACAAGCCCATGGATTCATCACTCTTTGGCTGAAGAAATTCCTTCCCACTGCTTTATTCTGAGGCTGTGTCCTCTGACCCCGGACTCTCCTATTAATGGAAATATTGTGGCGACCCAGTTCCCAGCGCACTCGAACCGGCTCACAAAGTGGCGCATGCCGGCATTGAGGCTGGTCCCAAAGAGGGCGCCCAGCCTGCTTCACCAGCAAGGGGAAAAGCCCGCACGCAGGACGGGACTGTGAATATGCAGCATTCCCACCCGGGGAGGGCAGGAACAGGAAGGCTTTAAAGCGAGGCCGCGAAGTTTGAATAAACCTCTTTTGCAACTGCAGCTCACCGACTACGTGTCGTTATTTCAGCGCTGCGTGTAGCACACTGCTACAATTAGTGACCCCGACGGCCCAAACGATATTTGGACCGGAGATGAACAACGCCACATCTGTTCATGCAGTTTCGTTAAAACTGCCAAGCTTCTGGACGCTGTGACCTCACCTATGGTTCCAGCAAGCAGAAGCCCAATTCCACATTCGGCAGATAACCTCGGATGCCACATGTTACTACTACGTGGTGAGCTCCCTTGACCAGGAGACAGCCGCCCAGGTTGAGGAGTTCATACAGTCGTCCCCGGAGGATGGCAAATACACAGAATTCAAAGCCCTGCTCATAAGGACTTTTGGACTCTCACGGCGCGCTTACTGCACCTGGATGGTTTGGGGGACAGGCCAGCGTCGGCTTTGATGAACAAGGTGCTCTCCCTGGCTGGAGGTCACAAGCCCTGCCTCATGTTTGAGCAGGCGTTCCTAGAGCAGCTGCCCGAGGACATACGCCTGCTGCTGTCCGACGCGGATTTCAGCGACCCCCGGAAGGTGGCGGCCCGGGCAGACGTGCTGTGGAAAGCCAAGAAGGAGAGTGAGGTGTCCGTCGCACGGGTCACCAGACCAGGCCCGGCCACAGAGCCCACTAACCCCAGAGGCAGGGGTAAGGAGACCAACGAACAATGGTGCTTCTACCACCAGCGGTGGGGCGCAGAAGCCCGCTGCTGTAGCCCGCCCTGCAAGTTCCCGGGAAACGCCAGGGCCAGCCGCTGCTGATGGCTATGGCAGCTGGCCATCGGGATAGCCTCCTGTATGTCTGGGACAAGCAGTCAGGACACCGCTTTTTGGTCGACACCGGAGCTGAGATCAGCCGCAACAGAGAACCAGGTCCAACCCTGAGGGCTGCGAACAGCAGCACAGTAAGGACCTACGGCACCCGTACGGTGCGGCTACAGTTCGGCTCCAGCCGGTTCACGTGGGACTTCACACTGGCTGCCGTAGCCCAACCACTCCTGGGAGCGGATTTTTTGTGAGCTCACAGCTTACTGGTCGACCTGCCAAGGAAGAGACTGGTCCACGTCGAGACCTTTCAAACGTTCTCCCTGGGTGAAGCCCAGTTGCCGACCCCACACCTAGACTCCATCATGCTGTCCGACAATGACTTCACCAGAGTCCTGGCGGATTTCCCATCGGTTCTGGCACCGCAGTTCACGGCAGCCATGCCCAGACACAGCGTACAGCACCACATCCCGACACAAGGACCACCCCTCCACGCCCGTGCTCAAAGGCTTCCCCCGGACAAGCTCCGACTGACGAAGGAGGAGTTCAAGAGGATGGAAGAATTGGGGATCATACGGCGGTCTGACAGCCCATGGGCCTCCCCCCTGCACATGGTGCCCAAAGCAACAGGGGGCTGGAGACCATGCGGCGACTACCGCAGACTGAACGAGGCTACGACACCGGACCGCTACCCTGTGCCGCACATTCAGGACTTTGCAGCGAACCTGCACGGTGCACGGATCTTCTCCAAGGTAGACCTCGTCCGGGGATACCATCAAATCCTGATGCATCTGGACGACATCCCCAAAACGGCACTCATCACCCCGTTCGGCCTTTTCGAGTTCCTCCGCATGCCGTTTGGCCTAAAGAATGCTGCACAGACGTTTCAGCGGTTAATGGACGTGGTGGGACGCGACCTGGACTTCGCATTCATCTATTTGGATGACATCCTCATAGCCAGCATCAGTCCCACCTCCGTCAACTCTACGCCCGACTGAGTGAATACGGCCTGACAATCAACCCGGCCAAATGCAGGTTCGGGCTCGACACCATCGACTTCCTGCGCCACAGGATTACTAAAGACGGGGCAACCCCTCTGCCCACCAAGGTAGACACGGTCCGCCATTTCCCCCAACCCAACACAATCAAAGGCCTTCAGGAATTTGTGGGGTATGGTGAATTTCTACCACCGCTTCCTCCCTTCAGCAGCCCGAATCATGTGCCCCCTGTTCGCCCTGATGTCGGGTAAGGGCAAGGACATTACCTGGGACGAGGAGTCTGCCGCCGCTTTTATTAAAACCAAAGAAGCCTTGGCAAACGCCGCGATGCTAGTGCACCCCAGAACGGACGTCCCTACCGCCCTCACAGTGGACGCATCTAACACGGCAGTCGGTGGGGTGCTGGAACAACTCATCGAGGGTCACTGGCAACCCCTGGCCTTTTTCAGCAAACACCTACGACCACCCGAGCTCAAATACAGTGTTTTCGACCAGGAACTGTTGGCGCTATACCTGGCAATCCGGCATTTCAGGTACTTCTTAGAAGGTAGGCCCTTCACCGCGTTCACGGACCACAAACCTCTTACCTTTGCGTTCACGAAAGCATCCGACCCCTGGTCGACCCGCCAGCAGCGACATCTGTCCTACATCTCCGAATACACAACGGATGTCCGGCATGTCTCGAGAAAGGACAATGTCGTGGCGTACGCTCTCTCCAGACCTAACATCCAAGCCCTGTCCCGGGGGTAGACTATGAAGCGCAGTCGGAGGCATAGCAGGCAGATGAGGAGATCTCTAGTTACAGAACTGCAGTCTCCGGTTTGCAGCTCCAGGACCTCCCCGTAGGCCCAGGTGAGAGGACCCTACTCTGTGACGTCACCACCGGCCAACCCCGCCCCGTTGTCCTGGCAGCCTGGCGGCGGCGCGTTTTCAACTCCATTCACAACTTAGTCCACCTCTCCATCAGGTCAACCGTCCGGATGGTCTCCAACAGGTTCATTTGGCACGGACTCCACAAGCAGGTCAGTGAATGGGCCAAAACGTGCATGCACTGCCAAACAGCCAAGGTGCAGAGGCACACCAAAGCACTGCCGCAGCAATTCCACCCCACCCACTGGCGTTTCGACCACATTCATGTGGATATCGTGAGGCCCCTGCCAGTGTCGCGAGGAGCGCGGCACCTCCTGACTATCGTGGACCGGTTCACAAGATGGCCAGAGGCGGTCCTGCTCACCGACACCACCTCCGAATCCTGCGCCCGAGCACTGATTGCAACCTGGGTATCTCGCTTTGGTGTACCGGCCCACATTACCTCCGACAGAGGCACCCAGTTCACCTCCAGCCTGTGGTCAGCTATGGCCAGCCTTTCGAACGGACTAGTGGAGCGTTTCCACTGTCACCTGAAGTTGGCTCTCATGGCCTGCCTCAAGGGGCCTAACTGGGTGGACAAGCTTCCCTGGGTCCTGCCCGGAATCCGCAAAGCACCCAAAGAGGATCTGTACACCTCGTCGGCCGAGTTGGTGTACGGTGCACCCGATTGTCCCATGAGAGTTCATACCAGCCCCAAGGGAGCAAGAGGAAGAACCCGCAGCAGTCCTGGACAGACTACGTGAGAGGCTCGGTAACCTGGCCCTCATACCCACTTCACAGCATGGGCAGAACCTGACCTGCGTACCCAAAGACCTGAAAAACTGTAAGTTTGTTTTTGTACGACGGGGCAGACATCGGGCACTGCTACAGTGGCCCTATGAGGGGCTGTTTACAGTGATCAAAAACAACGGGTCCACATTCGTGCTGGACACTGGGGGGAAAGAGGAGGTTTTCACAGTGACCTATGTGGACTTGGCGCAGCCGGTCGAGATTCAGGCACCGCAGCGCAGAGGCAGACCTCCCAAACAGAGTCCGACCCAGACTGAGGACATTGGGGGGTGTATCGCCGGTTCTGGGGGGGGTATGTGGTGACCCACTTCCCAGCGCACTCGAATCGGCTCACAAAATGGCACGCGCTGGCATTGAGGCCGGTCCCAAAGAGGGCGCCAAGCCTGCTTCACCAGCAAGGGGAAAAGCCCGCATGCAGGACAGGACTGTGAATACGCGCCCCCTACAGCATTCCCGCCCGGGGAGGGTGGGAACAGGAAGGCTTTAAAGCGAGACCGCGAAGTTTGAATAAACCTCTTTTGCAACTGCAGCTCACCGACTACACGTCGTTATTTCAGCGCTGCGTGTAGCACACCGCTACAATATAATCTCCACATCAATTCTATCCAGGCTTTTCCATATCCGTTTGGTTTCAATAAGATTCCTGCCTGCCCCCTCACTGAACCTGGCCATTCTGAACTCCAACTCCATCAGGTCCAGCCCAGAGACAGCAAACGCTCCTCGTATACTGAAGCTTTGGGATCATTCTCATAAACCCCCTTCGCAGCCCAGAGAGGAGGGTTCAATGCACACAATGCAAGGGATTGCAGACTCCAACACAGGCACAACCCTCCTCAGCATCGAGGACATCACTGAGCATCCTCCCCTCCTGGGACACGTCCTCTTCTCATTACTACCATCAACGAGTTTGTACAGGAGCCTGAAGACCTAAATGCAACTTCCTACCAACCCCTACCCCGCAATCAGATTCCGAATGGCCCATGAACACAACCGTTATTTCACTGTGTACTTTGTAACTGACAGTGACTTTGTGCCTTTGCACTGTATTACTACTGCAAAGCAAAAAAAAAATCACACCATCTATGTCAGCGAAAAGAAACTCACCCCGATTCTCTTCTAGACTCTCTGCAGGGCCAGCACGTCCCTCCTTAGGTACAGGGTCCAAAACTGCTCACAGACCAAGGTCAAGCCCCACTGCAAAGGAGCTTCCATCCTGGTCTCCAATGCTGTCTGGGCAGAGTTTGCACGCTCCTCTACACATGGTTCCTCCTGGTGCTCTTGCTTCCTCTCACATCCCAAAGGTTCATTGGCCACTATCTACCTCCTAGTTTCCACCTCACACCCTACACCTGATTCAGTACCGGACTCCTCTCCCCCTAAGCCCCAGCCATCTCCCCAGTCACCTTACTTCTTCCAGCCCCCGCCCCCCCCATCAGTAGACTGGCAACACATGCCCCCCTGCCCACTCACACAGATGCACAGCTCTACAGGCATCGGCACCTGTGTTATTGTACACGACTGTATCTCTCATGCCCATACCTGGTGCCACTCCCAGCAGGCGACCCGACATGTCTGAATTACTCAGTTTCTTCTTCAGGATGGGGACGATTTTTTCATCAAAGTATTCCATAGCCATGGAGGAGATGTCGCGCAGTTCCTGCAGAACTTCGTGGGCTCGCTGTGGGGACCGGGTGGAATTCACGTACCTCAGAACCCGGTAAATCTCATCTATCACCTGCATAGATTGCAACACGACAGGCGTGGGTAACACAGGAAGAAAGCAGCAGGAACACAAACTCCAGCACTGACCAAAAGCCCCAAACACATCATCACAAACTCCCTGTGAAGCTCCCCCTGCACTGTCTAATCACACACTCCCTGTGCCAGACAGAGAGTGAAGCCCCCCCTGCACTGTCCAATCACACACTCCCTGTGCCAGACAGAGAGTGAAGCCCCCCCTGCACTGTCCAATCACACACTCCCTGTGCCAGACAGAGAGTGAAGCTCCCCCTGCACTGTCCAATCACACACTCCCTGTGCCAGACAGAGAGTGAAGCCCCCCCCTGCACTGTCCAATCACACACTCCATGTGCCAGACAGAGAGTGAAGCCCCCCCTGCACTGTCCAATCACACACTCCCTGTGCCAGACAGAGAGTGAAGCTCCCCCTGCACTGTCCAATCACACACTCCCTGTGCCAGACAGAGAGTGAAGCTCCCCCTGCACTGTCCAATCACACACTCCCTGTGCCAGACAGAGAGTGAAGCTCCCCCTGCACTGTCCAATCACACACTCCCTGTGCCAGACAGAGAGTGAAGCTCCCCCTGCACTGTCCAATCACACACTCCCTGTGCCAGACAGAGAGTGAAGCTCCCCCTACACTGTCCAATCACACACTCCCTGTGCCAGACAGAGAGTGAAGCTCCCCCTGCACTGTCCAATCACACACTCCCTGTGCCAGACAGAGAGTGAAGCTCCCCCTGCACTGTCCAATCACACACTCCCTGTGCCAGACAGAGAGTGAAGCTCCCCCTGCACTGTCCAATCACACACTCCCTGTGCCAGACAGAGAGTGAAGCTCCCCCTACACTGTCCAATCACACACTCCATGTCAGATGGAGTACAGGCTAGGTAAAGAGTAAAACTCACTATATCAGAGAAATAACATGCTCCCACAAGACACCAAGACGTGTGACTGATTTCATTTGCTGCAAACTGATTTAGTGATTTATGATCACAGGCCATTCAGCCCATTGTCAGTGCCAGCACAGTACCGCAAACCCTTTTCCCAAAACCATGTCCTTCGTTGCACATTGTTCCCTTCTGACCGCCCCATTCCCACAGTTGGCCCCAAGTCACCATTCCGCAGTTTAAGGGTTTCCAACCCCTGGTTTGCCCTCCCCTCCATTTGCCCTGACTCAACAACTCAGTACTGTTGTTTCCACATCACTTCCCCATGGAGAACCAGCCTAACCCTCGATTCACCAAAACCTCCTTCTCTGTGCTGACTAGGACTGTGGGAGAACTGAAATTTTGGTCTCAAATCTCGCTCATCGTGACCCCTTGCACCTTGTCTATCTACAGCACACTATCCCTTTCTCTGGAGCTCTTTATTCCGCACTCTGTGTCCCTTTATAATCTACTTCAACACAGAATGATCTGTTGTGATAGCACGCAAAGATTTTCCCTGCATCTCGGTACAGATGACCACAATGATCCAATATCAATAACAAAGGACCACCAATAGCATTTATTCCTCTCCACCACCCCACACCATTCCTCATTCCATTTGTCACTCACATACCAGTGTGAGCAAGAACAACGGACAGATTCAGTGGGGAATCCATCAGGGAGATTCACGTGGAGGAAGGCAGATGTCAAAGATGCTCTGCTGTCAGATACTGGGGTGTCTTAGCACCAGGAATGGTAACGGGACACAACAGACGTGGGAACTGCACTGCTGCCCTCCCCTCTCACACACCTTGCCTGGAATGAAGCAGCAGAGATTGGTGTCGACATATTTCATGAAGGTCATGTTGAGGAGGGAGAGCCTGGTCTCCACCGCTGCCAAGATGTCCGCATGGCGTGCCAGCGAGTGGTTCCTGCGCTCCGATTCCCGACTGGAAGGAGAGAGAATTAACTCTTCTTGTGCCCAAGGACTGCACACTCCCCTGTTCCAGCTGGTAACAAGACTTCCCCTCATCTACCCCATTACAGCTACAAACAGGTGACAAAGGAGTCCAGTGTAACCTTATTGTGACCAGCCTTGCACGCCGCCCACCTCTTCATACCCCCTGGAGTCTAATACTTAAATCTTCAGAATAAACTTCCCCTCGTCTCTGAATTTTGCGGAAAAAGCATTACCCTCCTGTAGATTCTCACTTCTTACGTTATCCTCTGGTATACACTATTCCTGAAGAAACACCCTCTCCAAAGGGCAGTGTCCTAACTCAAACACCAGCTGGGTGCACATCATGTCGAATTTTCAACTTTATAATTACCTTTCAAAATCAAAATGTCACTGTCCCACCACAAATGCAATGCTCTCCATACTTACAAAGAAGGTCATGGAGAATCATCATTTACGAAGCAACACAAAATATTTGGAATTCCCAATTCTCCTCACACTGGAAGGTTCTGGCCTTTGGGACTGTTCTGTTGTCAGAGATACAGCAGAGACGGTGAACAGCAGCCGTGGCCTGGTGCAGAAGACCCTGTGGGACCACTCAGAGGACAAGTGGGGAATTTACCCAGTGATGCTAGTCCCAGGCCTACCAGTGTCAGAAAATAGATTGGCACAGGAGAAGCACGGCTAATGAACAGAGATCTGTGAAGACAAGACTATGAAGGGAGTAGAGTCACTGCTCTGTTGGCCAAGGCTGCTGACTAGATGTCAGAGCTCACAGGGGAATTCTATGAAACAGCAGTTCCATCTTTACTGGATGCTGTGCCGAGTTCTCAGCACACTCCACAAGGAGGCACGGTCAACATGGTGTTTCCACTGCCAGCAATGTAATGGACACTGTGTGGGCTGTGCCTGTTTGTTTTGGTACAAAGAGATTTAATTGCATTGTGTAAAACTACACAGGCCAGGTAGAAGAACCGGCTTCCCTTGGGTCAGATCAGGCAGCAACCCTCCAACCATCAATCCCTGGAGAACCCATAGAATAGACTGACCCAAAATTCATTTCCAGCATAATTGGCCAATTCAATGATATATTCTTTCATAAGCATTATCACTTCCTCTGGTCACCATCACAGGCACCAATTAGCCCCACAGTCCCTGTAACAACCCTGCTTCTGCCCAGGTCACACGACAACGCACCCCCCCACCCCCCGGTCTGTACACAGATCACAGGGAGCTCTGCCCGATCAGGTGCTGATACTCAGAGACAAACCCGACCACGACTGAGCTCGACGGGTAGCATACTCACCGTGGAAGCTGGGCTTTGACCTGTTTCTGACACAGGCTGTGATACCTCTCGACCTTCAGGAAGCCCTGGTTCAGCAGACGCTGGCAGATTGCGTCCATCCGCTTGCATACCTGGGGCGAGAACAGAGTCACAGAGACACCACACACCAGCAGCATTGACAACAGAGACACCACACAGCATCCATTCGTTAAATAGCGTCAGCAGCATTTCACAGGTGTCCTGAAGGGGCTCCCACTGTTGGGGAGGGAGTTCCAGGTGTCAGATTCTGTGAATGACTGTGACACATTTCCAAAACATGAATTGGAGAGGAAGCTGCCTTGCTGGGATAGAATCCATGGGTTTGGGAGGTGCCATCAGTAATAACATCTCCTCCTCACTGACAAGCAACACTGGTGCACCTCAAGGGTGTGTGCTTAGCCCACTGCTTACTCTCTCTACACTCATGCCCGTGTGGCTAAGCAGAGTTCAAATGGCATCTAAATATTTGCTGATGACAAAGTCAAAGCCAAGTTTACTGTCATATGAACAAGTGCACAGGTGCAATGAAAACCTGACTTGTAGAAGGATTCAGCATTATCTAAGCAGCCTTCACAAGGAAAATAAACAATTTGCTACAAGACCACAATGGGAACTAAAGAAAAAGTTTGGTCCCAGTGTTGCTGAGAGTTCTGATAGTTGGTTGAAGAAGTAACTCTTTCTGAATCTGGTGGTGTGGGACTTCAGGCTATCTCCCATCTGACAGCAGCTATGAGAAGGACGAAGAGCCTGGAAATTTCCGATGATACTTGTTGCTGTCTTGAGGCAGTACCTCATGAGATGGAGGGGAAGGGTATGTTGTCTGAGTCCACTCCTCTCTGCAGCGTACATTCTTGCACTTTTGAACTGCCTCACCAGAACGCGATAACAAGCTGAACCTCCTTAGCTTACTGAGAGAGATGCTGACACACTTTCGGTGTAATTGTGAATGTGCAGGTTGTCCTGTATGCTAATACCCATCAATCCCCCAATGCAGACTGGCGGAGATTCGCTTTGCTGACACTAAGCGAGAGGCTGGCTTTGCAGTGGCACTTGACGAGGCGTCCTGAATCGCTCCAGTAGGCTGACTCATTGCCATCTGTGATTCATCCAACTACAGTACAGAACCTCAGGAGTGAGACAGATTGGTGTTACCACAACCACTTTGCACTCTACATCAGTAAGGCCACGGGATTGATTGCAGCCTGCAGGAGAACACACACCAATCCTCATTGAGGGTCCGTGCTGTAAAGTGCGCAGCCTCAAGCTCCTGGGCGTCACCCCAGTTGCTCCACTTCATTGGAAGTTTGAAGAAATTCAGTACGTTTCCCAAAAACTTAAATTATATGTAGAGTGGAGAGGATTCTGACGGGTTACATCACTGCCTGGTACAGAGATCCACTGCACTGAATTACAGAGGGTCATAGACTCTCAGCTCCATCACAGGAACAAATTTGCCCACCATTGAGGACACCTGCAGGAGGTGGCACCTTAAGAAGGCAGCATCCTTCACTGGAGACCCTTCCCACCTGGGACAAGCTCGCTTCTCATCACTACCATCAGGACCCACACAGAGATTCAGAAACAGCTTCTTCTGCTCCAACAGATTTCTGAAAGATCCATGAACACCACCTTTGGAATTTTTAAAGCTATTTACTTACTTCTGTAATTTACAGTAGTTTTATATCTCTGCCGCTGCAAAACAACAATTTCACATAATCTCAAGTCAATGATAATAAATCTGACCCTGTCAGAGTGATTGTAGTACACTGATCTGAGCTAGTCCCATTTGGCTTACAACCCTCTAATTTTGTTTCTATCCACGTACCTGCCTAAACGTCTTCTAAACATTGTTTTGATCCACTTCTGCAGCTTCCTCTGGCAACTCGTTCCATATACAAGCTATCCTCTGTATAAAAATGTTTGCCCTTGGGTCCTTTCTAAATCCCTTCCCTTTCACCTTACACCTATGCCCTTTTAAACTCCTGGGAAAATAACTGTGACCATCTACCTTGTCTTTGCTCCTCATGATTCTATATATATTTCTATAGTCACCCCTCAGCTTCCTGCATTTCAGAGGAAAAAAGTCTCAGCCTCTCTTTTTAACTCCAGCTGTGTAGTCCCAGTAACGTCCCTGTGAATCTTTCCTGCACCCTTTCCAGCTAAAATGACATATTTCCTCTAGTTTGGTGACCTGAACTGCACACTGTCTTACCAATGACTTGTGCGGGTATAACATGAAGATCCAACTACCGTATTCGTTGTCCTAAGTGATGATGGCACGCCTGCCAGACACTGACTTTACTAACCTATCTAGCTGTCAGGAGCTATGAACCTGTACAGTGCAGGCATCCCACACCGGTGAACGAGGGAAGGAACGGTTAGCCTGGCTATCAGTCAATCCTGGATGGTGTAGAGATTTTTTGGAATTGTCACATCGAACACAAAATGCTTCACGCTGGGACGCTGGAGTGATGTAACTGGTGTAGTTGGGGCCTTAGTTTTTTACATCAATGACAAAATCTAAGACTTTCACCAACAACAACTGATGAAAGGGCAATTTGTGATGGGGACACTGTTACTGTGCAATGGGATACAGAGTGATGGGTGAAAATCTGGGAAATGTGGGCAAGGGTGAAATCTCGGGAATGGAAAGGGGATTAGAATTTAAGTGAAGCAAGACTGCACACAAGCAAAATTAAGAGAGATCTTTTTGTTCTCGTACACAAGTCACACAAAGTTAGCAGGCAGGAATGCAAAAAGCAACTTGGCCTTCACTGCCAAGGGATTGGAGTTTAAAAATAGGGATGTTTTGTTACAATTGTATTGGGTGTTAGTGAGATTGCTCCCCTAACCTAAAAAAAATGACATTGTGGTAGGATGATTCCACAGAAACATACAAGATCCTAAAGGGATCTGACAGGGCAAATGTCAAAGTGTTTTCAACTAACAGGAGAGTCACAAAGAAGTGGATATAACCACCATATAAGGAGCCAAACTAAGGTGGGAGCAGATCCCTGGAATTCTATCCCCAAAGGAGATGAAGGTTAGATCACTATAAATGTTTAAGATGGAGACAGGCAAATACTTGAAAAAAATCAGAGAATTAAAGGTGGGGTGGGGGAGCTGGTACAGGTAGGGTTTAAACTCTGCCAAGATCATTTTCAGCAGGACAAATTTGAGGAGTGGCTACTCCTGTCCTTGGAGATGCATGCCTCCAAACCAGTGCCCAACTCTCCTCAATATGCAGGGTCTCCTCGAGAGGCACTGTCTCAGGAAGGCAACATCCTCCCCATCTGGGCCTCGTCCTCTTCTTGACGCTGTCATCAGACGGGAGGTACAGCAGCCTGAAGCTTCATCAAATGCTTGAACTTTAAAAACCCTAACCGTACCTTGTTACTTGTCTGTTCAACCTTCACTAACTTTGTGTTTATAAGCTTAATGTTGTTATCTAACTTGTGCATCTTTTATGTTAGTCTCCATTACAAAAGTCTGCATTAACTTTTGTTGTAATACTCTGTGCTGCTGCTGTAAACAGATAAATTCCACACCATTTATATCCTGGGTATGTATATCTATAAATATAAACTCAAAACCTGAAGTATTCCATCACACTTTACTTGTGCTTTGGGGTGTCATAAATTCAGGCAAAGTATATCAGGTCTCTTACACTTGCGGTTGGTTAACGGTGCCCCAGGACAGTGGGAACTTGATAACATCACTGAGCATCAAAGTGTCTTGCTAGACATGCCTGTTCCCGGTACCAATGATTAGACAGAAAGATACACGGACCTCTTAGGGTCTTGAGCCCACAAACTACCTCATTACGACCCATTACCTGCCTGCACAGCATTCTCTCGGTTACTGCAACACTTCATTCTGTTATTACCTTCCCCTCGTACAACCTCGATACACTGATGTAATAATCAGTACACAAAACACAAACCTTCACTTGTGACAACAATTAACCAGTTACCACTTTAAAATCACGACAACTAAAAGCAGAGAAGTTGTCTACGTACAAGATGACACAGAAAGGTGCTGAGAAGGATCAGCGAAGATTTATTTTACTCTGCCAGTGAGAACAGATTCAAAAGCAGCGGGAAAAGATCTGAATGAGCAGGATTGCATCTTTGAACATTATAATGTTCTATAGATTCAGGAACAGTTCCTGCTGATTATGTTCTATAGATTCAGGAACAGTTCCTGCTGATTGGAGGGTGGTTAACGTTGTCCCACTTTTCAAGAAAGGAGGGAGAGAGAAAACAGGGAATTATAGACCGGTTAGCCTGACGTCAGTGGTGGGAAAGATGCTGGAGTCAATTATAAAAGAGGAAATTACGACACATTTGGATAGCAGTAGAAGGATCAGTCCGAGTCAGCATGAAGGGAAAATCATGCTTGACTAATCTTCTGGAGTTTTTTGAGGATGTAACTATGAAAATGGACAAGGGAGAGCCAGTGGATACAGTGTACCTGGACTTCCAGAAAGCTTTTGATAAAGTCCCACATAGGAGATTAGTGGGCAAAATTAGGGCACATGGTATTGGGGGCAAAGTACTGACATGGATTGAAAATTGGCTGGCTGGCAGGAAACAAAGAGTAGCGATTAATGGGTCCCTTTCGGAATGGCAGGCTGTGACCAGTGGGGTACCGCAAGGTTCAGTGCTGGGACCGCAGCTGTTACAATATACATTAATGATTTAGATGAAGGGATTAAAAGTAACATTAGCAAATTTGCCCATGACACAAAGCTGGGTGGCAGTGTGAAATGTCAGGAGGATGTTATGAGAATGCAGGGTGACTTGGACAGGTTGGGTGAGTGGGCAAATGTATGGCAGATGCAGTTTAATGTGGATAAATGTGAGGTTATCCACTTTGGTGGCAAGAACAGGAAGGCAGATTACTATCTAAATGGAGTCAAGTTAGGAAAAGGGGAAGTACAACGAGATCTATGTTGTTCTTGTACATCAGTCAATGAAAGCAAGCATGCAGGTACAGCAGGCAGTGAAGAAAGCTAATGGCATGCTGGCCTTTATAACAAGAGGAATTGAGTATAGGAGTAAAGAGGTCCTTCTGCAGCTGTACAGGGCCCTGGTGAGACCCCACCTGGAGTATTGTGTGCAGTTTTGGTCTCCAAATTTGAGGAAGGATATTCTTGCTATTGAGGGAGTGCAGCGTAGGTTCACAAGGTTAATTCCCGGAATGGCGGGACTGTCATATGTTGAAAGATTGGAGCGACTGGGCTTGTATACACTGGAATTTAGAAGGATGAGAGGGGATCTGATTGAAACATATAAGATTATTAAGGGATTGGACACGCTGGAGGCAGGAAGCATGTTCCCGCTGATGGGTGAGTCCAGAACTAGAGGCCACAGTTTAAGAATAAGGGGTAGGCCATTTAGAACAGAGATGCGGAAAAACTTTTTCACCCAGAGTGGTGGATATGTGGAATGCTCTGCCCCAGAAGGCAGTGGAGGCCAAGTCTCTGGATGCATTCAAGAGAGAGTTAGATAGAGCTCTTATAGATAGCGGGGTCAAGGGATATGGGGAGAGGGCAGGAACGGGGTACTGATTGTGTATGATCAGCCATGATCACAGTAAATGGCGGTGCTGGCTAGAAGGGCCGAATGGCCTACTCCTGCACCTACTGTCTATTGTCTATTTGAGCGAGTACAAGTCAACAGGTCAAATGGTCTTCTTCCTGCTACGTGTATATAACCACACCTCAAATCTAACACCCCTGGGTTGTGACACCAGTGGAGACAAGTTTATTTCCATTACCACAAAGAAATGGTATGTTATCCCATTCAGCTAAGGATGCTATTAAACTGACCATCACCCCAAAGCACACCCTTTGCCCTGGGGCAGAGAACCTCCCAACACTGCCCCAGACCAGACCAACCTCCCATCAACCATCCTGAAGCTGACCACACGCAACTCACAGCACTATGTGGATGGTGGAGTTCTTACGTTACTGGGGCAGTGACGCAGAGGCCCGGACGGGAACTTAAATCCATCAGGTAGCAGCATTATTTAACTTCAGACAATCTGACTTTTTTTTAAAAAAAAGCCGATCTTGGCATTAGAATCGGAAAGGCCCCCGGTTCAGTGTCCCACCTAGCACCGGTCAGTGCGGTAACCCCAAGACCACGGAGTGAGGATGAGGAGCGGGAGTAAGGGGGTAAAGGGGGAGAGGGGGTGAAGTAGGAGGTGAAGGCGCTGACAGCGACCCCAGACACCGACCAAGAAGATCCGCACAACCAGCCTTCACACAGTCAGACAGAGAGCCCACGACCCGGGATGTCCCCACCTCAGGCCGAGGATCCACGTCCCTCTCCCCAACCCCAACCCCGACCCCGACCCCGCGCTCCCTCACCAGCCGCAGACCGCTGATCTCGTCATAAGCCATCAGCCCGAGGATGGAGTCGATGGCGACGATGGGAAGATTAAGCAACGGGTTGTCCTGGTGCAGCTGGTCAGTGCCGCCGGCGCCGGGCCCCGAATCGGCCGCTCCCTCCCCAAGCCCGGTACCACTACCTCCCGCTCGTTCAGCCGCCATCTCCCAAAGCCGCCCCGCCGGACGTGACATACTTGCTACTAACGCTCGGCCCGCCCCGGACGTGACATCACTGCGCTCGAGCTCGCCCCGCCTCGGAGTCCATCCGCCGTTTCCCGGCGTCATCACGCAGCCTGCCCGACGGGAGGCGGAGGCGAATGGTTAAAGGCGGAGAGGGGAGGGAAGGGATAGGAGGGGAGAAGGGCGGGTAAGTAAGGGAAGGGTGTAGGGGAGGGTGAGGACAAGGGTAATGAGGGGAGGGAAGGGAAGGATGTGTGGAGTGTTGAGGGGAGGGGTGAGGGAAGGGACAGTGGGGAGGATGGAGGGGCAAGGGTAATGTGGGGAGGGATGAGGAAAGGGATAGTGGGGGAGGATTATAGAAACATAGAAAACCTACAGCACAATACAGGCCCTTCAGCCCACAATGCTGTGCCGAACATGAACTTACTTTAGAAATTACCTGGGGTTACCCATACCCCTGTATTTTTCTAAACTCCATGCACCTATCCAGGAGTCTCTTTAAAGACACTATTGTATCCAACTCCAGCAGCAGCCCATTCCACGCACTCACCACTCTTTGAGTAAAAATACTTACCCTGACATCTCCTCTGTACCTACTTCCAAGCACCCTAAAACTATGCCCTCTCGTGCTAGCCATTTCAGCCCTAGGAAAAAGCCTCTGATTATCCACACGATCAATGCCTCTCATCATCTTATACACCTTTATCAGGTCACATCTCACCCTCTGCTGCTGCAAGGAAAAAAGGCCAAGTTCACTCAGCCTATTCTCATCAGGCATGTTCCCTAATCCAGGCAACATCCCTGTAAATCTCTGTACCCTTTCTATGGTCTCCACATACTTCCTGCAGTGAGGCATCCAGAATTGAGCACAGTACTCCAAGTAGGGTCTGACCAAGGTACAAAATAGCTGCAACGTTACCTCTCGGCTCCTAAACTCAGTCCCATGATTGATGAAGGCCAATGCATGATATGCCTTCTTAACCACAGAGCCAACCTGCGCAGCAGCTTTGCGTGTCCTATGGACTCAGACCCCAAGATCCCTCTGATTCTCCAAACTGCCAAGAGTCTTACCATTAATACTATATTCTGCCATCATATTTGACCTACTAAAATGAACCACCTCACACTTATCTGGGTTGAACTCCATCTGCCACTTCTCAGCTCAGTTTTCAATCCTATCAATGTCCCGTTGTAACCTCTGACAGCCCTCCACACTATCCACAACACTCTCAACCTTTGTGTCATCAGCAAACTTACTAACCCATCACTCCACTTCCTTATCCAGGTCATTTATAAAAATCACAAAGAGTGGGGATCGCAGAACAGATCCCTGAGGCACACCACTGGTCACTGACCTCCATGCAGAATATGACCCGTCTACAACCACTCTTTGGTTATGTACATATAAAGAAATCTAAAACTACAATCTAGACCCTAATCTGACACCCAGCTAATATCGCCTTCCAGCAGCTGACCTATGGCCTGAAGGCTTCAGTCTCTCATTGACATGTGAGTGTGAAGGGAGTTTCTGCTTCTCCTGTCTGGTCCCAACCTCGAGGTCATCCTGTTTTCACATTCTAGCAGCTCCAGTAGTTTGGCAAGAGTGAAACGCAGTGGGCACCAGGGCCACTGCTCCTGAGAGGCAGCAGGAGGGCATGGAACCATGAGGAGTCCGTCAGCTCCCAAGCACGTTGGGCTGTCCTCCTTCCTCTGTAGGAGAGTCACAGACCCACAACAAACTCCTCAGTCCACCACAGAAACTGGCCTCTCTTCCACTGACCTCTCACTGCCTTGCCAACGTTCTGACCTCCCCCCTCCTATTGGAAAGCCTGAAAGCACAGAACCCCAGGCTTCTATCCTGCTGTTACAAGAACATGGAGTGGTTCCCTAATACAACATGGTGAACACTTGACATCGCAATTAACCTTATTACGGCTTTGTAACTCACTGGTGAACAACCATGTGGGCTGCGAATTCTGGAGTCCACTGCTCCTTCACCTTGCAGGGACAATACCCAACAGTGCCTCCTCCAGGGGGGAGTGTAAGGTAGAGGCCTCCATGGACCTGATACGTAGCAAAGGAGAACAGGTTCACGACAGGCTTATGGCCAGTGTCTGCTGCACAACTCCATGACACCCAGCAGCATACTCCCACCTTCCACCGGGGGCAGCCCCAGCAGGGACTAATTCCTCAACTTGGGAGGGGACGTTGCTTCAGATAAAGTTGGTGTGACATGTACGGTGAAAACTTTGTTTTGCACCCTAAAGCTACAGATCATTTCATCACATCAGTACGGCGAGGAGGTAAACGTGAAAACAATAACAGAACGCAGAATAAAGTCTTTACAGCTCCTGAGTGCAGGCTGACAGTATTGTGCAAAGCAACAATGAGGCCGAGTCCCATTTTAAGGGACCATTGCATATTCTCATACACAGTGGGATGAAGTTGCATGTTTCAGGCTTTCGTACCTTCTGTTCAATGTGCAGGAGAAGATCCAGGGTGGGAGGGGTCTTTGATTATGTTACACACACAAAATGCTGGTGGAATTTGTCACAAAGGGTCTTGGCCCGAAACGTCGACAGTGCTTCTTCCTATAGTTGCTGCCTGGCCTGCTGTGTTCCACCAGCATTTTGAGTGTGTTGTTTGAATTTCCAGCATCTGCAGATTTCCTTGTGTTTGCTTTGATTATGTTGGCTGTTTTACCGAGGCAGAGGGAAGTGTAGACAGGGGAGGATAGTTTCTACAATTTGTTGAGCTGTGTCTACAACTCCCTACAATGACTGAGTGCTTGCCGTACTAAGCTCATAGTCTCATAGGCATCCAGATAACAATTGGTGAGAGTCAAAGGAGATGTCCCAACTTTTGCCAGCCTTTTGAAGAAGTAGAGGCAGCGATGAGCTTTCTCGGCCTTGGCGTTGACCAGGATGGGGCCTCTTGACCTCAGCATTGCTGAAGTAGACAGGAGCATATGTACCCCCCAACTGATCTAAGGACACAAGTTCTGTGAAGATCTGTCCTGTGCCCAACATATTGATGCAATTACAAAGAAGGTGTGATAGTGGCTATAGGGTTTTGAGGAGACATGGTTTGTCACCAAAAACACTCGCAAGTTTCTACAGATATGCTGTGCAGAGTATTCTAATTGGTTGTATCACTGTCTGGTACAGAGAGGCCACTGCACAGGATCGGAAAAAAAATTGAAACTTGTAACCGGATAGCCCTCCTCCAGGGTCTAACTATCCTGTGTTTCTGAGAGGGGACCCAGCGGGAACTGGTTCTGAGCTCTGTCATGGAAACAGGTTATCAAAAACACAAAGCAACTGTTTCCAAAGCAACAAACAATTTGTTGAAGTAACTGCGCAGGTCCAGCAGAATCTGTGGGAATTGTTGACCTTTCTGGTCTATCTCTTTATCAGTTCCAACCTAAAAATATCCACAATTCCTTTCCTTTCCACAGATGCGACTCGACGTGCTGCGTTACTGCTGCAGATTATTTGTTGCAGCAGTCCTCTGAAATGTTTCCAGGGTGAGCTCCTCACATCGTCCGCCAGGTGGCAGCACCGAGAGCCTCCTGCCGCTCCCTACCACCAGAGGGCAGCAACCCGTACCGCCGCATTCTCGCTCACCGGCTGTTGTCGGACAGTTACCCGGAAGTGCGTGTTTGATGACGTAGAAAGGGGCTTGCGGCCTGTGGATGGAATTTGAAGCCCGGACTATGAGCCCGGAACGAGTGTTGCCCGAACCCGAGGCTGAGGCCGAGGGGCAGGGCCACGGTAGCGGGTTGGGTCCGGCGGCGTGGAGCAGTGAGGAAGAGGAGGAGGAAGAGGAGGAGGAGTTGGCGGGGTCTATTCCTGAGGAAGAGCCCGGACCCGCCGCCGGTTACCGGTACCTGCCCCTGGAGCAGGAACCCGGGGTCGCTCTCGGGCATCCCGAGCCCGACATCGAGGAGCGGCTGCAGGTGGGGCTGGGTCCGGAGGGAGGGAGTGGGGTCGGGGGCTGGGGGGAATGTAGTGGAGATCGGAGGGTCGGGCCGGAGTTGAGGGTCTGAGGATAGGGTTTGGGGCCGGGGTGGAGGGGGTCAGGATAGGGTTTGGGGCCGGGGTGGAGGGGGTCAGGATAGGGTTTGGGGCCGGGGTGGAGGGGGTCAGGATAGGGTTTGGGGCCGGGGTGGAGGGGGTCAGGATAGGGTTTGGGGCCGGGGTGGAGGGGGTCAGGATAGGGTTCGGGGCGGGGGTGGAGGGCGTCAGGATAGGGTTTGGGGCCGGGGTGGAGGGGGTCAGGATAGGGTTTGGGGCCGGGGTGGAGGGGGTCAGGATAGGGTTTGGGGCCGGGGTGGAGGGGGTCAGGATAGGGTTCGGGGCGGGGGTGGAGGGCGTCAGGATAGGGTTTGGGGCCGGGGTGGAGGGGGTCAGGATAGGGTTCGGGGCGGGGTTGGAGGGGGTCAGGATAGGGTTTGGGGCCGGGGTGGAGGGGGTCAGGATAGGGTTTGGGGCCGGGGTGGAGGGGGTCAGGATAGGGTTTGGGGCCGGGGTGGAGGGCGTCAGGATAGGGTTCGGGGCGGGGGTGGAGGGCGTCAGGATAGGGTTTGGGGCCGGGGTGGAGGGGGTCAGGATAGGGTTCGGGGCGGGGGTGGAGGGCGTCAGGATAGGGTTTGGGGCCGGGGTGGAGGGGGTCAGGATAGGGTTCGGGGCGGGGTTGGAGGGGGTCAGGATAGGGTTTGGGGCCGGGGTGGAGGGGGTCAGGATAGGGTTTGGGGCCGGGGTGGAGGGCGTCAGGATAGGGTTTGGGGCCGGGGTGGAGGGGGTCAGGATAGGGTTTGGGGCCGGGGTGGAGGGCGTCAGGATAGGGTTTGGGGCCGGGGTGGAGGGGGTCAGGATAGGGTTCGGGGCGGGGTTGGAGGGGGTCAGGATAGGGTTTGGGGCCGGGGTGGAGGGGGTCAGGATAGGGTTTGGGGCCGGGGTGGAGGGGGTCAGAATAGGGTTTGGGGCCGGGGTGGAGGGGGTCAGGATAGGGTTTGGGGCCGGGGTGGAGGGGGTCAGGATAGGGTTTGGGGCATGGTTGGTGGGAGGAGGGGGTCTCGGGTCCTGATCAGGGTCAGGGTTACAATCAACCCTGGGCTGCGGAGGGTTGATTATAAACTCTGGCGCCGATCAGGGCCTGTGAGCTGAACTGTTTGGAACCAGACGCGGAAAGGCTGCCAGACAGCATGAATGTCGGGAAGATTCTGGGAAACAGCAGGTACTGGGGTCAGTCTCCCCGGTCTGTCTGAACCACAGCGTCTGCAGGAAATGTCCCACAGTCTCAGTGAAAGCTGATGGTGGACAGAAGGTAGGTCTGGACTCTTTGGATGTCATCCGTTCAACAAAGGTGGCGGGGCGCAGGGTGGATGCCCTTCAAGTTGGGAAACGTTTTGATAGACCTGAAAGGAAGAGTGTTTGCAGTTGGGAGTGAAGGTAGCCTTTCGCTGTGAGAAGGAAGCAAGAAAGAATTCAGCCGAAATTTAATTTTTCAGAAGTTGGTGAGAATATGTAACCCATCGCTGCTGGAAGCACTTGGAATAGTGTAGTTGTATTTAAGGTTAGGTTGCGCTCACCGCGAGGAAGGAGGGAAGCAGGGAACGGTTCGAGTACAGTGTCATTGGTTAGTGTGAATGAGAGCCGAACAAAGTTTTCCAGGTCACAGTTACTGACTTTGTTCATGGTGTTTGCAGGAATTGCGTCTTTACTTGCCCGAGGCACCAGTTGACAGCGAGGAGGACGAGCCTCCAGAACACAGCAGTCAGCACTCTATTCCCATGGACCCAGGTAAGGAGAAGGTGTGGTCTGGGAGGGCAGGGCAGGGGTGGAGGGAGGAATCTCTCCACTGAATTAACTGAGAAGAAATGCGAGTGGGAGGCAGCTAGTCAAGAGGGAGAGTGCAGGGTGTGGTTGGAAAAGGGACCATGTAGTAATGATGGTGAAGGCTGGTAAAAATGGACTCAAGTAATTGAAGAAATTCATAATTTTGTGAGGAAGAATCGGTGAAGGCAGTATAAATTAGAGGGAGAGGACTCGGGTTTGAAAGGCACTGGAACAGAGACATTGATATGTTTCTGTGTAGAGCACTGAGTTTGCGAGGCAGCTTGACAAAATGGTTTGAAAGCAGATTTCCTTGGGCTGTAACAACAGGCAGTGAGTAGAGGAGTCATGAAGCCAGAGAGAGCTGTATGGGCTACAACTGGAACCTTGTCCTGTGTTCTGAGTATCAGGAATGGTGAGAAGGTCTTGTTGGAGAAGAGATTTACAGAAATGATTTCAGAGATGGTGGGGCTGAACTAATGTGGACCGAAGTGGATAAACAGGATGTGCTCTCCTTGATAATAAAAGGAGATTGTGAGAATATAAAGTGTATAAGGAGAAGTTTTCAGTCCTGGAGGGTTCATGAACTATTTGGATATAGGAAGAAGACAATTGGCATAAAAACTAAAAGTGACGTTAGCAACGTTTGTTAGGTAAAGTTTGATGGTGGCTGGGGTTAGTTGGGTGTTCAAAGGCATCTGATCAAGGAAAGTGTAAAGTAAATTCATTATCAAAGTATACATGTCCATACACAACCCTGAGATTTGTTTTCTTGTGGGCATACTCAGTAAACACAACAGAATCAATGAAAAACTGCACACAAAGATGGACAAACAACCAACGTGCAAAGACAACAAACTGCAAATAAAAAATGTCGAGAACACGAGTTTTTGTAGAGTGAAGTTGTCTCCTCTACTTTAAGAGCCTAATAGTTGAGGGGTAATAACGGTTCCTGAACCTGGTGGTGTGGGTCCTCGATGATGGATGGTGTTTTCCTTGTGAATGTGCTGAGTGGTGGAGAGGGAGCTTTACCTGTGATGGATCGGACTGTATCCACTACTTGTAGATTTTTCTGTTCAAAGGCACTGGTGTTTCCATACCAGGCTGTGATGCAGCCAGTCAATATGCTCTCCACCGCACATCTATAGAAGTTCGACAAAATTTTAGATGACATGCCAAATCTGTGCAAAAGTAGAGGTGCTGCTGTGCCTTCTTTGTAATGGCATATGCTGGAGCTAGGATTGATCCTCTGAAATGATAATGCCGAGGAATTTAAGGTTGCTGACTCTGTCCACCACTGATCCCCTGATGATGATAGCTCAAGCACCTCCAGTTCCCTCCTCCTGATACTTGCTTCTGACTTTGAGAGGTTGTTGCAATGCCACCCCTCAGGCAGATATTCATTCTCCCTCCAATATGTTGATTCAGTCCACAACAGTGGACTTAAGTATGGCATTGGAGCTGTGCTTAGCCACACAGTCATAAGTATAAAGTGGTAGAGCAGGGGGCTAAGGACACTGTTTCGTGGTGCACCTTTGCTGATGGTGAGATGCTTTTGCCAATCCGAACTGATTGGGGTCCGCAAGTGAGGAAATCCAGGATTCAATTGCACAAGGAGGTATTGCAGCTTATTGAATAGTGTTGAATATAGAACTGTAGTCAATGAAGAGCAGCCTGTTGCATGCAGCTCCACTATCCAGATGTTCCAGAGTTGAGTGAAGATCCAAAGAAATAGTGTCTGCTGTTGACTTGTGATGGTAGGCAAGTGGGAATGGACTCAAGTTACTCCTCATGTATCATTACCAACCTCTCAAAGCACTTCATCACAGTGGATGTACAGTAAATGCTTGTGGTTGAGAGCCGTTGAGGCAGGTTATCATGTTCTTCTGGGGCACCAGTATATTTGAAGCATCTGGGCACTTCAGGCTGCCGAAGCACAAGATTAAAGATAGTGGTGCACACTCCAACCAGATGAGTAGCACAACTCTTCAGTACTTGGTGGGTGCCTTGTCTGAGCTGGATGTTTTCTAAGGGTTCACCCTCCTGAAGGATGCTCTTGCATTGTCCTCAGAGATGAAATCCCAGGGTCGTTGGGGGCTGTGCAAGTTCTTGAAGGTGGCTCCATGTTTTGTCAGTCTAAGTGAGCATAAAAGGCATTGAGCTGATCTGGGAGCAAAACCTTGGTGTCACGTATGCCATTTGGTTTCACTCTGTAGGTGATAGAACTCAAGCTCTGCCACAGCTGTTGAGCATCCTTCCGTGATTCAAGTTTGGTCTGGAATTGCCGCTTCACATGTGAGATTGCTTTTAATCTCTTGTATTTTACTTGACAGACCTGAACGGCACTGATCTGGTCCTCAGCTGATTGCAATCTCTTGGTTCCTCCATGGCTTCTGGTTGGGGAAGACTCCATGATCTTGTGGGGATACGCTCGTCCACGACTGTCTTTATTAAGTCCATGACAACTGTGGAGTATTCATTCAGATTCTCAGAGTCCTTGAACATGACCCAGTCCACCAACTCGAAGCAAGCCTGTAACTGCTCCTCTGTCTCCCATGACCACCTGTTTGTTGTCCTTAACACTTGAAGGAAAGTACTTGTAGGGTTAGGCAGAGGGCAGGGAAGTGGTACCAGCAGAATTATTTGTATGTAGATCCAGCGTGGACTTGGGGACTACTGACTGTAGGTACAAACCACTGCTTCACTTGTAAAGGGTGCTTGGGTGGTAGGAACAGAAAAGGTGAAAGGTGGGTTTGCTACATCTGCAGCTGATGAGGGGAATGAGTGTTGGTGGAGAAAGAGGCAGGTTGCAGAGGGAGTATTACCTTCTGGATACTTATTTAAGGTGACAGACATTAAAGATGGATGACGTGTGTTTGGGTGCCTGTTCTAGTTGGGAAAGGATCTCCTTAAATCTCAAGACATTGTGTCAATTGTGGTGGAGGGGAAACTATGCTTAAGGAAAAAGAAATCATCTCGTACTGTTGTGGAATACTGGGAGAATGGGATGGATCCCACAGGAAGCAGTCATGAATATAATCTATACCCCAAAGGGGAGTCAGATGATCAATGGATGTTTTACTTATGGTGGGGAATCCATTACCTGAGGGTGTTGGTTTAAAATGGGGTGGGGGGGTAGGTTTGAAAAAAAACCTGTGGCAAATTTTTGTCACCTAGAGTGGAATGAGCTGCTCGAGATAGTGGTACAAGTTATGAAATTTAAAAGGCATCTGGAGTGGAGCACTTACAGGCAATGTTTAGAGAGATGTGGCCAAATACAGGCAGGTGGGACTAGTTCAAACAGTTGGGCTGAAGGGCACGTTTCTTACTGGCACTCAGACTGACTATTTGAAAGTGAGAACAGAGAAATTGGCAGCAAGCATTCAAGCTTTGGAAACAGCATTAATTCAGTCATGACTGGATTGGGGAAGTTTACAGAGAACTGTTCTGGACACTTTGGAGCCATGAATACCTTGTGCTGTGTAACAGCCGATGAGCAGGAGTGAGGATGTCAGGGTGAGAATGATATGGGTCAGGTGGAGTTTTGTACTGGAGCTAGTCAGTAGGTCTTCAAGGACCAAGGAAAGGCCCATTTCATATTTTGACTCTTTCCTCCTGCCTGCTCTCTCATCTATTTACATGTGACACCTTATACCTTATGTTACTTTGGCGGTTTCTTATCCCAACTGTATTATCACCAAGAACGTCCAGTCCCTCTACACTTCCATAGTGGGATGGTTAAGTAGAAAGTAGAGTCACTGAGTTGTTCAGCACAAACAGCCTCTTTGGTACATTAAGTCCATGCTGGCCAACATGTCCCATTTGCTAGCTTTTGACCTGCAAGTTAAATCTCTTCAATCTATTGTAATACTGTAAATGCCTGCCCTTTTGTATGTCTGTAATCATTTAAACTATTATCACAATCTACCTTGGACAATGCACCTCACAATGTTACATAATTATTTAGCTGTTGCATTCTGAAATGTGGCCAATTGTGAAGGCATACACTCTCTCCAGGAGTGTCCAGGATTCTTGAGGCTTGCACAGATAGCATTTTTTCCTCTAGTTTATAATTTCCTTTCTCTCTTCTAGAACATGTGGAATTGGTGAAGAGGACCATGGCTGCAATCAAATTTCCCAGCTTAGGTGTTCCAGCTTGGGCCCAGGAAATCTCGGATGAGCAGTGGCAGTCTGTTGTCCGACAAACAATAGAGAACAGGCGGTCAGTGGTGGCAGCTAAAGAGTAACCTATGCCCAATCAATGCCCTCTTCTCCATCCCTGCATCACAACTGTAAAATGGAAATGGACCGTGCTAGGGGAAGTTAGGGGAGTATACCAGCCTAGGGGCTGGTTGCAATGTTTTCTGGCTTTTGGGACCCAAGGAGTTTTGTGAAGCTTTGTGGCTGAATTTACTCCCAGGGAGTTCTGAGGTGCAGAAACTGCCTCAGGCCCCACCCTTTCAAGAATATGGAATCCAATTTCATCAACCCTCTGCCATTAAGTTCATGGAGGAGGGCTCAGTGGCACCAGTGCATCATGTTCATTTTCTTTGGAACAAGGTCTGCATTTCTGTTATGGAGACACCGCCAATGATTAGCAAGAACACAGCTAAGGGGTCCCGATGAGGAATTCACACTCACTCAATGCATGCTCCTTGCATGGTTAAAAAACAGCCACAAACTTCTCCTTTAAGAGACCCAGTTTATTTTTCTTCTGTACATAGATGAACATCTGTACAAAATGACATTTCAATACTATGTAATGCTCTACCTAAAATAAAGTACAACATATGTACAAATTAACTGTAAGCAGCTTAATAGTGTCAGTGAGAAAGTTAAAGACATTTCATTTTTGGGTAGCTCCCTTCAATGACCTGAGAGCATCCCAGTAAGTTTACATGAAATGCATTTACAGTTAGCTCCCTGCATTTAACCATGAAGTGCTTATACTGTGATTGACCCAGACCCTTTCATGCCTTAGGCCATTGCAACCCCAGCCAGCACTATCCCCAGACTGCTCTTCTTGGCTGAGAATAATACTGCAGGCCCCCAGTAATTCCCAGTGCTGGAATTGGCAGGCTACCAGTAAACACCAACTTACAACTGCTAGACTTGTTTATAACAGTACTTTTACAACATTTAAAAGTTGAGTATTTTTTTTCATTTACAAAGCTCTCTGGATCAGCTATGAATGATTAATAGATTTATCATTGGGAGATACTGATACAGAAGTCCATGTAAGAAAGAATGGTAGAGTCATACATTAACCCTCAAGTGTTTCTGCCTGTGCTGGTATCCCAATAATCAACAAAACCAGGGGCAGCAAAGACACTACATTTTGCTTCTATTCCTCACTGGCATTGTCCATTATTCCTCAATGGTTACCCCACACCAGCAAAAAAAGTCCACTGGTTAGTATGTGCGATTCATTTACAGTTTGGAACTTCAGTGGAACAATAGTGAGGGAAAAAGCTAAATGAGTGGTCTGGGTTGTGTACTTTCAGCTCTTTGACTCGTTTATTCTAAACCCACCACCACTATTTCAGTAGCTAACCCTTGTCTTAGTGATAATATACACTTAAGTAAGCTGACATATAATTCATTGGCATTTACCAATGCTGTTGTTGAAATGGATATTGGTAATGTGGAAATTTGAAATAAAAACAGTAAATGCTGCAAGCATTCAGCAGTTAACTCTTCCAGACTTGAATGGGGAAACAACTTTACTCTTAAGTTTCCTCCACATCAGAAAGTTTAGTCAAGACCATCTCTATCTGTATCCAGCAGGGATGCTTCCGATGGTAATTAAGGTCAGCAAATCCAGGAATTGCCCTCAATACCAGCCATACATTTCAGCACTAACTGATTAATGGGACTGGTCCTGATAGAATTTACACCATTAATCAGTCTGAGTGGGCAGAACAGCAAAGCCGGTACTGTTGCTGCACACAAGTTAGTAAACTGTGAAAAAGGCAAGACTAGAATTTTTCCCTACCGTACAGAAAGGAGGGAGTGGCACTGCAGACTGAACTTGAAATGGCGTCAGGAAAATCTTACACAGACCAACAGTGGTCAACATCTGGAACCAGTTCTTCACTAAAGCAGACCCCAGAATTATATTAAAAACTATATTTGTTGCAGTGAGCTGAAACAGTTTACAAACTGATGTACAGTGTGACCAGGGTGGGAAGAAGCACCTCAATGAATATGTTGCAGTATGGTGGGGGTGAGGAAGATTACAATTTATTTTTGTTAACCACAAAAGTCTGAAGTAAACTTCCATACCATACTCTTCATTGCCATGATACAAAATGGAATCAAACTCCACCCACATTAAGGAATTAAAACACAAGCAAATATCAGATGCCAGTGCTCAAGACACATTTTTACAGTAAAAAATGAACCCCTAAATTAAGCTAGGGACATTGGTACTTAAAGCCTGGACTGGGCAGGAATCACAAATAACTATTTGCAAAAAAATAGCAGTGGCCAGAACTGCCATCTCCCAGCAGTAACAGTTGTACCACCATTGAGCAGAATGACCCGACACAGCTTGCACTGTCCCAGGTTCCATGTATCCAACTTTGGAATGATCATACATCGGAGTAGGAGGTCTGTATTGGGAGTTATTTAGAGACTGGATGAGACCAGAGCTTTATTTGTCTCCTAACTATTACAACATACAGTACACATGGACAACATTCAACAAAAGGTGGCTGGACAAGACTATACCTTTATTTTACATTACCAGTCAATTGAATTAATTGACAATCAGTCTAAGGATTTGAAATACATTGCTTCAATTCATAATTAACTTAAATTTGGGTGAGGCAAGCATCATAATATGGGGCAGACTGACAGCTTCCCCTGCATAACTGGACTTGGAAGCTGAGGCAACCTTGTGCCAGGTTCATACAGAGGTGGGTATATGTAAACAGTCTGAGTTCAGCCTAATCATAAAATGATTCCAATTAAAACAAGATTCTTCAATTTATACACTCTAATTGAGCTCTATTGATCCTGAGACACTGACTTTCCCAGGGTCACGACTCCCATCCCCTGGGTAAGTAACTCTCCTACCCAACTAGTTCAACAGCCCTCCACACTGCTGCCCCCTCTACCTCCCTTTATACCTACACTTGTCCACCCTATCCATTCACCTCCTTGTGTCATCAAACTCAAAGTAGGAATGCAGGATAAGACACTGAACTCTGTGCCTGGATCATCCCAGTGGGCAGCTGAGGCTGGATATATCATCCAACAATAAATACTACAGAGCATCCCCTGTACTGTATCAGCCTCTCCACTCCATGATTATTGAACAAGCTCACCAAAACACCAGCCTCAATCACTCAGTTCAGTCTGCGTCAGCCTGGAACCCACATTTTGGTGACTTAAGTTGCTTCAAGGATTTTGTATCATTGGGGAGCAGAGCAAAGTCCTCAGTGGATATTGGGATCAGCATGAATACATTTTTGGCAAAACAATGATTTCAGTTAGCATTTTAACATTCTGTACACTGAATGAAGAAACAGCCAAGGTCAGGGATAGAGCCCGTACACTTGGTAGCTGCCAACCCAACACCAGAAAGGTGAGTGTATTTGTTTTCCTAAAGCTAAACATGAGTTACTGTGAAACTATCACTACTTGTGATACAGGCTTGTCCAGGGCACGGCTGAGAAAAATACCTTGTTTTTGTTGACCTGGTAAAAAATGCAAAAAAAGACAAACTGCTACTACCCACCATCTTGTCACTATCTGTGGGACTTTGGACTCGGTGAATAGAAGTGCAAAGGAAAATAATTTTGGATATCCATCCTTGGGCAAAAGGGATCTGTACAGAAAGGCTCCATACCCCTCTGGCCACAACCTCCCCAAAAATAAACCACAACTCCATTCAGTTTGAGCAGCTGAAGCATACACTCCACTTTTATTGTCTACACATGTGAACAGTATTTAGAAAACACCCTCCTAAATACTATTGTGGATGAAGTCAACTGCCCTTCTCACTCTTTGTAAAGTACCTGGATTTTCAAAGTTGAACAAGCTTGGGAGCTCAGCACAGACCATGTCTTCTCTGCTTCATGTTGGGGCTTATAGGTACTTAATGAAATGGTCTTTTCACTTAATACTTTACATGTGTCTGTTAAAAGAACTGGTAATACCAGAGCCATTTTTGTTTAGTTATGGGATAGGCAGTGCACTATAGCTCCATAGAAACTTGACCTTCAGTGTAATGCAGCATGATCTACAAAATCAGGATCGGTCATTAAAATGTGACATTTAACCCCCTCCTTCCCATGCTATTCACTCTTGTTAGGGGCTGGTCTAGTCTCGTGACAGTACCATACTGCAGGAAGAAAGTTTCTCTCCTACACTGAGCCATTTCATATATCCATCATTCATAGAATGTCACATAGTTGTGATTCCACAAAGGTTCAAAACACACACAACAGGGAAAGCCACAAATGAGAGGAAAATGGACCTAAATTCAGGGGTCAAAAAATGTCAGTTTTACAAGTGAAACCACCCACCATTCAGAGAGGCTAATGCCAGATTAGCTGCATCACCTGATGGTGGGGAGGGGATGCAAAACGACTAAACTGGAAGTCACTTTTATGCCTGGGCTGAGATTGGACAGAAAACCATCAGCTTCGGCTGTCTCAGGTACTTAGAGGTGATTTGAGGCTGGTGGGGTAAATAAAGAAAGACAGGAAATTGCCCGCTTACTATTCCAGAAAGTGCAGTGTTTGGCAGGGATGGAGTGACACATTCAATGGCTAAGTAACTGAACCTCACTCACACCCAGTGCCTAGAGGAAACAAAAGAGAAGAGATTCCAAAAGCACCCGGCCCTGCCAGGCACTCAGTACCCACTGTACAAAACTAGGCTCATCTGTCACAGTGATTTTAATTGCATGATAACATCTTTAAGGGTGAACTGGCTACTAAGATCACAAAAAAACTCAGAGGTGACCAGCTGACTGGTCAGTGAACAGAAAGACCACAGTCACTTGGGACAGTGCAGGCTGGACATTGGTCAGAGCCATTTGACAGTGGATAACGCAGGCCCAAGACTGGACAAGTTGATACTCTCTCAGTAAGATGCAGTGGCTGTGTTCCACTGTCTTCAGTTACTTGGGAGTCTGCAGTCAGCCACAGCTTTCTGAGAACGCCACAAAAACCCAACTCTCTTCCAGGGCAAACAAAAACAGTTCAAGATAGATACTGGGAGAGCTGTCTAAGACCAGGCAAGAAACAGCAGCAAAGGGGGATAAACATAAAAGAAGTTGGTTACAAAAGGGAAGGACACAGCTTTACATAAACACTGATCAACAGTTCATTCTATGCTTTACACGACAGACGGTGTCTGCTCATATCCTGGTGCCAGGGGATTGTTAGGGGGTGTGCAGTTGCTGCACGTCAGAGAGCCTCCTGGTTTGAGCTGAGGAACTCCTCTGGCCGCTTGTGTGCTTCAAGGGCCTTTATAGTGTACACATCTTGGGGCAGGTCTGACTTCCGGCGTAGCAGGGTCTTCTCCTTCTTCATGTCCTTCTTCACCTGTAAGAAGAGTTTCATGGCATCAAACTTCAACAAATCAACTCAAATCCTCACATCTGCTCACCACCCTTTACAACTCCTCACCAGCCCCACATTTCTCAAGACTCTCCACCTCCCCGCAAAACTGCAACAATCCCACACACCTCCTGGCATCTCCCAACCACCTCCAACACCTTTCCTATATACCTGGACCTACCTATTCACTCAATCACCAGGTATACACAAGGTTTATACCTTTGGGAGGTATACACAAACCTCCCAAACCTTGACCCCAGTTCTGAAATTTAGATGGAACAATCCCCCCCCACCCCCGTGTGAACTAACCCTCTGCAGAGTGTTCATTGTAAATGAGATTAGGGCATACTAAAAATGACCACTGATGTGCTCTAACCCCACAGCTCTGAAGAGGGAGCTAATAAATACCACTGTCTTCAGAGCAGCCCAATGTTCTGGGACCACACTGTAGCCAGCAATCAATGGTGATGGATAATTACACAGCTAATGGGAGAAGGTGGCTGTGAGAACCTCCCTCAGACAGCAGATCCAAGCACTTCAGTGCCGAAGTCCTCCTCTGTCCTGAAACCTTTCAGATGTTGCCTGATCTGCTGAATACTTCCAGCAACTTCTGGTTTTGCCAAAGTCAAAGCTGAAAAATTTGCAACCTCTGAGATCTGCTTCACACTGAGCTCTCTGCCTTAAGAGCCAGAACTGAGCTGATTTGATTGAGAACAAATGAAAAGAAAGGCAGAGAGTTTTGGACAATGCAAAGGTTATGGAACAAGGAACATCTTATCTGTAGATTAAATAAAACACAAAGTTCTGGAAGTACTCAGCAAGTCAGGCAGTATCTGTGGAGTGAGAAACTGCTGATGAAGGTTGATGACCTTTATCAAAATTAGGACAGATTAGAAATCAGATAAGGGAAAAGTGAGGACAAATGGAATGAATGCCCCTGAAGAACTGAGAGGGAGGAGAACAATGTGTCTGATGACCACGTAATTGTAGGTGTGGAAGAGAACTATCTATTGAATGTGAAAGACAATAGCAAGGGTACATCCACTATCAGTTCTCATTATGCTACTTGCCACACTAGTTGAGGTATCATCCCTCCACCACTTCCTGCACTTCTCAGATTCCACCCAGAACAAGGAGAGGATCTCACTTTCCACCCTATCCCTCTACATTTAACAGGTTGTCATTTCCATCATCTTTGCACATGACACCCATATCAGCATTATGAAGGGACTATTTCTTCTGTTACTCCCTGCTCCATTCTTCATCTCCCCTGACAGCTGCTCTTCTTACTGCCCATTTACCATTTCCCATCCCACAATCCATTGGTCCAAATACTCCTTCCAGGTAGAAAAGAGATGCAGATCACTTCTTTCAATTTAGTGTCCTGCAATAGATGCCAATGATGAGAGCTCCCCTACAACGGAGAAACCGAACTGATTGGGCTCTTTGCAGAACACTTGAATTCTGTTGCAAGGATAGTTTCAAGTTATCTGCTATCTCAACCCTTCATTCTATTCCAACCCTGGCTTTTATATCCTTGGTCTTACACAGTTCCATTCTTTTTGAAAGGTTAGGGAAAGGCATGGCATCTTAGAACTGGAAACATCATAAACTTCAGGATGTGCTACTGAATTCAACTCTTTCAGACTCTCCAGTCTCTCTAAGGGGTTATCACCCTGTAACATTAACTGCACCTGGAGATGCTGCCCAATATGCTATTTCTAACATTCTAATGTGTCTCATATTTCCAATACCAAAAAAATACTCAGCAGGTCAGAGGAGGGCTGAGTGCTAATCAAACAAGCATCTCTGCCATGGATGAAGGGAAGTTATTTATTTGCCACAGGGCGTCCAGTTTTTCACTGCTGTACCTACACTTATATGTCTGACACATTTGTTTCTGGTTAATCATGGTCCTGCAGATGTTGAGTATGAGTGATTTAGCCTTATGATATTAATGAATGTTATAGATTGGTGGTCAGATCCATTGTAAGAAATAGCCATTGCCCATCACCTGTCAATTGTCAGTTTGGAATCACTTTGACCTGCCAATAGAGGGGAGTTCATCAACAACAAAGCTTTGGGTAAAGACGGTCCTTGAACTTCTGCCTCAATACCTGGATCAAAGATGACCGAGCCCCAATGCCACTTCAACCTTGCTTTGTGCTTGATGATATCAGCCAGTGGAAAATTTCATATCAATTTTGAAAGCTTTTCTTTAACAAACTGAGTCAAATGATGCCATTTATTCTTACATCTGATTCTTTTGTTTGCATTTGGACTACGGCTACAATAAAGTCTCAATCCATGGTCACAGTCGAACAAACTACAGGTTTGATTATTATAGACATGCAATTATAACATCCACTGTCCTCAGTAGTTTCTTCATTGCATAGATCAAATTAAACTGGCTGAAGATTAGCTCTGTGATGGTTGGGAGCTCTGGAAGAGACTTAAGTAATTTTCTGGCACTTCAGGTTGTACTCCAATCAACTGCAAAGACAAGGCTGAATTAAGGATGAGTTGTGCATGGAGTCATCATCTTTCAGCTGTTTAAATGGCCCCAAGCACAATCGTTGTGTCTAATCCAAAGGTTGACACCATTAGAAATCACTTTACTGGTGCAGGAGCTGTGCTTTGCATTATCATTTGCTGGTACACCCATGTTGTTCTTCTGTGTTCATTGAACTACAAATAGTGCATTGGTTTGCTGACAGAATTAGCGATGGGGGAGCAGGGAGGCATGGAGATACTGTGGGATAGAATTCTGCTGCTGCAGATGACTCTCCTCTTCATTTAGCACAATACTGACATATAAATATAAAATATGGCACATAAATGTCACCCCTGCCCATGTGAGCATTTGTGCTCCACTCAAACATCTTCCTGACATTTCTCATCTACCTTAATATCTTTTTCCTCACATATCCAGCCTCCTGTGCACATACAGCTTTCACTCCAACATTCCCCAAGGCAGCAAGCCCCAGATTCTTCGTACATTTCTTTTGGTATCTCCACTGGATTCCTCGATGATTACTTTATAGTGACAGTCACCAGATACACCATTCACCTATCCAGTATTCACACCATCAAAGCCTATCATTTTAATTGGGTAACCACCAATCTTTTTTTGTCATGGGAAGAAAACTCAGCTTGTTCAATTAATCAACATACCTCTATACCCTCATAGTTCTGATACTACCTTTAAAGCTCTCTGCACCCTACCAAAACTTGAAATATTAAGGTGGTAACTGGACTACATTTTCCAAATATTACACTCTCTCCCAAGAGGTTCACTGAAGAGCTCTCTTGGTCCATCAACACAATCTCCACAGTAGGGAAGGCACAACAGTGTCTACACTACCTGAGGTGTTTAAGGAGGGCTAATCTACCTCAAAAATTGCTGGCCAACTTTTATCATTATGAGATGAAGAGCATATTGACATACAGAATGACAGTGGGGTACTCTAGCTGCAGCAAGACCGATCACAAAGCACTCCAAAGGCTGATTAGGAAGGCTCAGCACATCACTGGGACTCAATGACTGGACCTGGAAACAATCTACATATCCCAATGCCTATGGCATGCTTGTAACGTCATTTAAGACCCATCCCATCCCACTCTGTTCAATCTCCTGCCATCTGGTAGGAGATACAGAAACATCCTAGCCAAAACAGTAAGAATGAAAAACAGCTTCTTCCCGAGGTCCAATGGCCTTTGAGTGTTATGACGATTGAAGTCACTTGTTGTATTTAAAAGGGATTTTAAAAAAATTAAGCTACACCACATGCTTTGTAAATATCTAATTTGTTCGGACTGGAGAAGCAACGACAATGAAGTTTTCCCACCAGTGTTAAGCATTCCAGACCATAACTAAGAATGCTCCATTGCAGTTCTATATATAAATATTACACAAGCTCTCACCAGACCTCTGGCACATCCACTTTCACAATGAGTTATGAAAGAAAAGACCCAGATATTCCTTCCTTAGATTTTTTTTAATGTGTGACTGAAATCCACTGACACCTGGAGGTTTATGGGTTTTGTTCTGAATGTTTTCATTTTGTTGTTTCTCATCAACCAACATTCTACCTTACCAGTAAATACTGCAGCAGTTTCAATACTTTTGCCAGCTCCCTATCAATCTTGACTGGCCCTGTTCCCATTCAGTGGGGAGTCTGCACCACGTTTTACTCCTTGCTTTACGAAGGCTGTGGGGCGTGATGCAGTGTTCAACTCCATTTTGCCGATTAAAGTGATGAGGGAGATTGACATCAAGGTGAGCGCCAGCTGCCTGCTTTTTGATCAGAGTGGGATTGCTCTGCTACAAAGAGCTGACTGCCTTTCGATCACAGGTGAGATGGAGAGGCCTGCCAATGGGTCTAGAGAATGTTACCTAGGTTTTTCTGCTTTCTGGATGTGGTCTTGGACTAAAGACTCCTCACCCCCCCAGTTTAAAAAAAAAATGTATATTCTGTGTTTTTCACCCGATATTCATAGCTGTCTGGAGAAGAAGAGTTTCAGAATTGTATACTTTGATAATAAAATGAACCTTTGAAATTTTTTCTTCCACTTTAGTGGAATAATATTTTTCTCTATGCCGATTTTAAATGTTTCCCTGTTACTGTTTGTCAAAAATTGCTCATTTACCTTCCATGTTTTATTTTTGGCTCTTCAAAATGAGCTTTTCTCCAAGTTGTTACTTTAGCTTATGCCTATTTATGTTTAGCACCATCATGAAGCATATCATAATAAATTAATGTCACTATTAAATGCCTCTGGTCCCATAACTATCCTTTAGTCTACGAAAGATAAACTGCTAAAGATAAGTAGGTTTATCTCTGGTTCCATAAGAACAGAAGATATAGAAGCAGAACTAAGTAATTCATCCATCTAGTCTGCTCTACCAATCATGGTAGATTGTTTTTAACCCATTCTGCCCATAACCCTGAACTCCCTTCCTTCCCCTTAACCAATCTACCTTAAATATACCCAACGACTTGGCCTCCAGAGCCCTCGGTGGCAACAAATTCCAGATTCCCCACTTTTTGTCCAAAGAAATTCCTCATCTCAGTTCTAAAGGGATATTCCTTTAAACTGAGGGTGTATCCTCAAATTGTAGACTCTCCTACTAATCCTCTCCACGTCCACTCTATCCAGGCCTTCCAGTATCTGGTAGGTTTTGATGAGATCCTTCTGAACTCCATTGAGTACAGGCCCAGAGACATCCTGACAGTTATATCATTAAGTATTTGGCCAACTTGGTTAGTGGTGGTTCTGCTAAGCCACTGTGATGGACAATAACATCCCCCAATTACACTTCTTCAATAGTATCAATCAGAAACACTGAGCCATACAATCCCTTAAACATTCTTTACCATTCAAAATCACAGCTGGTCACCCACCTCATCAAACTTCCTGTTCAATACCAATATGCTGTAATAAAAGACAAGGTAAATATGCATGTCCAGGAAGCAATTCTGAAGGAAAATGGTCCTTTATCATGAGGGGCTTTGTGTACAGAAGCATGATTTGCTGAGATTCTACAAGACTTTGAGATTTCATTTCACATTTTATTCAGTTTTGGTCTCTGTTCTGACAAAAAGATATGTTGTGCTCCATGTTATCTATGATTTCTGAGAAGAGAGTATGGATATTCTATGAAAATTGATCAAATAAGATTGCTTTTTAATCAGAGTTTACAAGAATGAAAAATAATCTCAAGCAGACATATTATGCTTCAATGTACATTTAGTTTCTTAACGCTTAAAAAGCAATGCTGTTCAGTGCTTCCTGCCAAGGTGCATAATACGATCATTCCCTTGTCTTCACCTTGCCTTCTTGCTCATCCCATCTATATCCTTGTATTGACTCTTCACACCATTCTTTCAACCTGCTCTCTCTCCTAACCTTCCTTTATAAGGATATATTGCCCTCTTTACATTTAAAAAGTAAATACCACCACTCCAGTGCAACAGTAACAATATGCCAATCTGAAAGGTAACCCATATATTTCTACTAAGTGTTTTGTTTATTTAAACTCTTCCCATGCTATTAAACTGTCAACCATATTATCAGATTTTCACAGAAAACAGCGGAGTGGCAAGTAATCCAGTGTTTAAGCTAAGGGAGCCCAGAAGACACAGTGAAGTGTACACTGTGCTGGGTGTGTCCTGCTGTGGAGAAGTGGTCCTGGATGAGACTGCGGTCTGCACAAAAGGCACAACTGTGAGTACGGCCACATCAGGCTGTATCTGGGACAGTTCTCCCAGGTTTGCTATGTCCCTGAGAGGGAACTTTGATGGAGCCACTGGCTGGATGCAATCTTCACTGAAGCCCAATCCCATTGGTATTTTGAAGTTTAATACAAAGGAGTGGGTGGACTGGCACTTCAGCTATGTTACTGTGGGTCAGGAAGGAGACACGTGAAGAATAGGTAGCTGGGATTAAGTGAACCCCTTGAAGGGCATCAGGGATATGTAAGCAAATACTTAGGTAAAAAATCAGGATGGCAAGAAGAGACAGATAGTTTTGACAGGTTAAACCAGGGCAGACTTGCATAGTAGATGACATGGCCCTGGAGAGTTGTTATTGAACAGAATGACCTTAGGGGTACAGGTTCATAGCTCCTGACAGCTAGATAGGTTAGTAAAGTCAGTGTCTGGCAGGCGTGCCATCATCACTTAGGACAACGAATACGGTAGTTGGATCTTCATGTTATACCCGCACAAGTCATTGGTAAGACAGTGTGCAGTTCAGGTCACCAAACTAGAGGAAATATGTCATTTTAGCTGGAAAGGGTGCAGGAAAGATTCACAGGGACGTTACTGGGACTACACAGCTGGAGTTAAAAAGAGAGGCTGAGACTTTTTTCCTCTGAAATGCAGGAAGCTGAGGGGTGACTATAGAAATATATATAGAATCATGAGGAGCAAAGACAAGGTAGATGGTCACAGTTATTTTCACAGGAGTTTAAAAGGGCATAGGTGTAAGGTGAAAGGAAGGGATTTAGAAAGGACCCAAGGGCAAACATTTTTATACAGAGGATAGCTTGTATATGGAACGAGTTGCCAGAGGAAGCTGCAGAAGTGGATCAAAACAATGTTTAGAAGATGTTTAGGCAGGTACGTGGATAGAGACAAAATTAGAGGGATATGAGCCAAATGGGACTAGCTCAGATCAGCATGGACAAGCTGCGTTGAAGGGCCATTTCCATGCTGTGTAACTAAATGACTCCATATGACAAATCCACTTCTCTTTGGTTCATTTGTCAACCAGGTGGGTTCATGTGGCAATCTGACAGCTTCATAGTCATTACCTGGACAGCCTCAGTCTCCACAGCCTTCTTCAACAACTGGATATCCTCAGCTGTGGGAGTCTCTGTCTCCATGGAGAGCACAGTGTTGATATCTGAAGGCTCAACATACATGTTAAACTGAAAGAGACAAAAACACATGTGAAATTACATACTCCTAAATGAAAGCTATTATTTATATCAAAGACTTATAGCTATCCTTTCTGCAATCAGAGCTCCATGCAGAAAGCTCCTGCGGCCCTTTTACTTGAGTTTAAGTCCCATGAGGAAATAAAAGTACTCCGTAGTATGGGAAAATATCACTGACAAATATTGCAAGCCTGCCACAGAAGCTATTACTTTCATGAAATGCATTTATGAGTTCTTTAGGGTTTTTAAACAATCATGGATTCAAAAAGTACAAAAGTTACATTTATACAATTCTTTTCAAGTCCTCAGGAGGTTCTAAAGTAACTTGCAACCAATATTGATTAACTGCTGTACCCAAGACTGCAAGAAATTGCAGAGTCTTGAACATAGCCTATACTTCCTACTGCCCTGGGAAAGCAGACAACATAATCAAAGGATGTAGGCAAAAGGCAGATAAATAAAGACCAGTTAGCTTGTCTGTAGTAGGGCAAATAGTTAGCAATCTGGATAGATATCATACCGTCAGCAGACACAGCGTGGATTGAGGAAGCACAGGTCCAGTTTGACAAACTTACCTTACTGGAGTTCTTTGAGGATACGATGAGTGCAATGAATACAGGGGAGCAGGTTGATTTTGCATACTTGGATTTCCAAAGGCATTTGATAAGGACTTATCCATAAGGATGCATGCAGTTTCGGGTTATGTAGAAGCATGGATAAAGGATTGTTAATGAAAACAAGGCAAAGAGTTGGGATATCTGTACATTCCTCTGGTTGGCAATCATGGTGAGTGGAGAGCCACAGGGGTGAGTTCTGAGTCTGCAACTATTCATGATGGACAGAAAGCAAAATACTTAAGACTCTGCAGAGAGATAAAGAGAGGTTAAATTAATTATCCCTCCAGATTTTTTTTTGGGGGGGGGAGGGGAGGAGGGTGGAATTTAGATTTTAAGGAGCAATTGAGTAGCCTGGGACTATACTCGTGGAAATTCAGATGAATGAGAAGGGATCTTATAGAAATATAAAATTATGAAAGGGATAGATAAAATAGAGGCAGGAAAGTTGTGACAATGATTGGTAAACTGGTTCATTATTGTTACCCATAATGAGCGAAAAACTTTGTTTTGCAAACCATCCATTCAAACCATTTCATTAAAACATAGCATTGTGGTACGAGGGAAAACAGAATGCAGAATAAAGTGTTAGAATTACAGCAGTGCAGGCAGACAGTAAGGTAGGTGCAAGGCCAAGAGTCAATCTATCGTACAAGGACCATTCAATAGTCTAACAGTAGGACAGAAGCTGTCCCTGAGCCTAGTCATCAGGCTTTTGTATCTCCTGCTGGATGGAGGCATGGTGGGGTGGTCTTTGATTATGTTGACTGCTTTCTGAATAAACCAATTACCAACTGTTGTCTAGTCACTTAAAATGAACAATCCTGCAGTTTTCTAAGAACTGATGTCAAACACAATTCCAATAAAGCCATAGAGCCCCGTTCAGACATGACCAAGTAGCAAGTCAACAGTTAATTGAGGGGAGCTGTCCTTCACCTTCCAACATTTGATAGCGTGTAGATTATGGCCTTTTCTCCAGGAGCACAGTTTACTTCACAAAATTACAGCACATTCAGCTGATCAGTACAGACTTTATGCAATAAATAGAGAATGCCTGGTTTGGAAGGTTGATGGTTTCATTTATGCTTCACGGTTGGGCAATTCTAAATTTCATCTCACCCTTCTCTAGCAGCAGTCAGATTCCATGGCTATAAACTGAATAGTATCTTGCTCAAACATTTGACTTTCAATTAATGCTTTAAAAGTTGAAACACCAGTTTCCTGTTCCAGTGCCTGCCAGCTAATGGGTCAGAAAGAGGACTGAAGCAGTAGTAGTTCAGATCGACACATGGTAGCTAATCTTTGTGGAAACTCATACAGCACAGAAAGGAGATCATTGGATTAATTAGTTCTTGGGACACACCTTTGCTGGGCTAGAAAGTTTGCACTACTTCCTGTGTGTAAACCATCCCAAGAACACAAAGGCAACACCATTGGGTATACCTAATGCTTCATCAGCCAAATTATTCACTTGCTGAACAAATGCATGGAGGGGGTTGGGTGAAGAATGCTGATTTGGTACCTGAGGATTATGTTGGGCTAAATGTTCGATCTTTTGCCAGATCTCTTCACGTTCTTTAAGTTTAAATTTCTCCCTGAAATAGAAAAAGAACAGCTCAGTATAGAGCTCAGTAGCTCCAAGGACCAGGTAATTGAGCTGATATTTTTGTCTAAAGAATTACCGTTGTCCCCCCCCCCTTTACAAAGGCAGAGCGTTCCTATGAAACCTTTCTTAAGCCAAAATGGTGTAAAGCGAAGAACGATTAATTTATATGGGAAAAATTTTCATAAAAGCGAAAATCCTCTTTGTAATGCAAAAACAGGTTACTAATGTAGGTCTTTTGTAAAAGTGAAGTGGCGTAAAGTGAACATTCGTAAAGCAGGCGACACCTGTAATGTACAATTTAAATTGGTTTCAAACTGTCAAGGCTTGATATTTTCCACCTCAACACTGTCTGTATTTCTGAGCTCTCCACTGGAACCGCTACAAAGCATGAAGAAGATGCCACCATTATATGAACAACAGTTTATTGTAGGTAGAGAAAGAGAACAAAGATAGCTTGTAAAGACTGGACTGAGTTTTCAGTTTGTAATAAGCCATACACAAGGATAGTACCTTGATGTCTTTCAAGTTCTTCGAGAATTGTTAACTACCTAACTGGAAGAGTGCTCCCCAGTGATCTGATTGATTATAGAACTGAGAATCAGGAACTGTGACTGTGGCAATAAAACTGAGGTAAAGAAACAGTGTTGTAAAATTTCTCTCCCATTCTCAATGGGGAATCCCTGGCCTTTGCTGGGACTTGATGTCTGAGGGGCCTAATAAACTGAAATCAAAACATTGGCTTTTTGATTGTGTAAACTCTGACATTTCTCACCATAAAAATGACTACAGGACGCAGACAAGCCTGTTATTACTCTGGCAATAAGAAAACTAGAGGTCTATGATACCATGAGAGAAAATGAAATATCTAAATAGAATGACTTGGTCTTGAGACCCACGTGAGAGAAGTGAAACATCAATTCTTTGCTGCTGTGTGACAACGAGCTCAGTGGGAGCATGAGGATTTTAACAGCAGTGAAAGAAACAGTGAAAGCAACCACAACCCAGGAACAACTACTGCAGATAGAGGACCTTGACTTCAGAACTTAGATGACGACCCATTGAAATAAGACTGGCCAGTTTACCCTGTGTGGGTGATATGTGAAGCCAAATTGTGGTTTGTGACTTAATGCAAAGTGGCAAGCTAGTACAGTGAATTAAATGTAAAATAATTGGATAACTTTTACTTCCAGATATGTTATTGATAAAGTTGTACTAAACTTTGATTTGAGACACACAATGCTGGAGGAACTCACCAAGTCAAGCAGCATCCAAGGAAGGAAATAAGCAGTTGACATTTTGGTCCAAGACCCAATCAAAGTAAGTTGGGGAGGAGGAGTACAAGCTGGCAAGTGACAAGTGAAATCAGGTGAAGGGGAAGGTGGGAATTAAGTAATTAGCTGGGAGGTAACAGGTGGCAGAGGTGAAGGGCTGAAGAAGGTATCCAAAATGAGAGGTCAGTGGACCATGGAAGAAGGGGAAAGGAGGAGAATTAAAGGGAGGTAATGGGCAGGCAAGGAGAGGAGTGAGAAGATACCTAGAATGGAGAATAGAAAAAGGTAGGGTGGGCGGGGGGGCACTTGAAATTACTGGAAGACAAAGTGATGTTCATGACATCAGGTTGGAGGCTACCCAGACAGAATACGAATTGCTGCTCCTCCTACCTGAGATTAGCCTCATCATAGCAACAGAGGGAGCCATGGAGAGACACGTCAGAACGGGAATAGGAAGTTCCTGACTTTTGCAGCAGATGAAGCTAAGAGGCTCGACAAAGTGGTTCCCAATCTGTGTTGAGTCTGACTGACATGCAGGAGGCCACACTGGGAGTGCCAGATATGATACATGATCCTGACAGACTTGCAGAGTCACCTCATCTGGAAGTACTGTTTTTGGTCCTGATTTGTGTTGATGAAGGTGGCATAGTGGCAAGTATAGCACTTGCCGGTGTAAGTGCAGTGAGGCAATTCCGTGGGAAAGAAACGTGGACAAGGGAGTCACATAGAGAGCGATCCCTTTGGAAATTAGATGGGGTGGGGGGGGGGGGGGGAGAGAGAAGATATACTCTATGGTAGCATCCTGCTAGAGACGGTGGAAGTTACACAGAATGATGTGCCGGAAACAGAGACACTAGGGGTGGTAAGCATGGACAGGGGAACCTTACCCCTATTATGATAGTGGAAGGATAGGTGAGGGCACATGTGGGGGAAGTGGAGATGCAGATGAGGGCAGCATCGATGGTCAAAGGAAAACCCCCATCTTGGGGAAAATAAAGAGGCCATATCAGATGTTTGAGACTGGAAAGCCTCATCCTGTGGAGATGGAGGAACTAAGAGAAGAGAACAGCAATTTTTCAAGTGATTGGGTGGATAGAGGTTTTGTTAGGATAACTGTGTGAGCCAGTTGGCTTGTAAAAGATGTCAGTGGATAATCTGTCTCCAGAGATGGTTTGAAATTTTGCTTGCCACATCAGTGAGCCCTCTAATGGCAGAGGTGCCACAGCTCTGGGAAGTCTTTCAGATATTTACCCACTCCGAACTTAGACGATCTCTTCTTGTAATTAAAATTCTCCAATCTTTGCAAACTCCTTGTAAACCTCCAATCCCACATTAGCAAATTCATACGATGATAAGATGATTAAAAATGACACAAATGCAGTACAGGTGAACAGGTTATGATTTAATAGCCACAGAGGAGACAGTTGCAGTAAGAAACTAACCTGGAGTAAACTTATTGGAATATTTAAAATGAATATTCTGGAAAGGAATATTCATTTGGAAGAAAGAACAGTACATTTGGAAAATTATAACTTAATCACACATATTAGTTAAGCCATGGATGAGGGAGAGGAAATCATGTCCAGAGCCGACAGAGAAAACAGTAGCTGGATTTGGATCTCCCAAAGTACCCCAGAAAAGGTTACTCAGCAGGATAACATGCAGTGCTGGAGTCAACATATCAACACAGATAAGAGATCTGCAGCAAACAGGGAGTCCTGATTATTTTCATGTTGGCAACTTGTGAACATGGTGACTGTAACTCTTACATCAACAACAAGAAAGGGAGTAGATACATCGTAGCCAAATTTCAGTCAACACAAAAATAGGTACCGGAGGCTGCAAGAATGACACATCAACTTGCAGAGAAATAATGATGCGAGGTGACTGAGTAAACAATTGGTAAGTAGAGAATAATGTGAGAAATGTGAACAAAGTTATTTAGGGAGAAATTGCAGAAAGATGCAGCAGAGACTAGAGGTGCTTGTGTATCAAACACTGAAACTGTCACATTAACGAAGCAGGTAAAAGAAAAGACTCGAGTTATACATTTCAACAACAGGCCCATTCAGCTCACCAAGTTTCATCTACATCCTTTTTCCTAGCACTTGGTCGCTAATCCACTATGCTTTGGTGATTCAAATGTGTGCCTACCTTTATTTTATTTAGTGATACAATATGGGGTAGGCCCTTTGAGTCACACTGCTCCAGAAGCTTCCAAACCCAATGAACCTGAACCTAATCAAAGGACAATTTACTATGACCACTTAACCCTACCTAGTATGCTTTTGGACAGTGGGAGGAAACTGGAAAACCAGGAGAAAACCGACACATTCCAGGGCGAGGATGTACAGAGACTCCTTATAAAATAGTGTTGACTGAACTCTGAAATGCCCTGAGCTGTAATCACACCACAGGGAGGATGTACAGAGACCCCTTATAGAACGGCACTGACTGAACTCTGGAATTCCCCGAGCTGTAATCACACCATGCTAACCACTATGTAACTGTGGAGCCCCGCAGAAATTTTTCTTAAAAATTTGAGAGGGTATCTGCCTCTCAACATCTTCTCAAACAATGTGTTCCACATTTCAATTACATTCAGGGGTTTAAAAAAATTCCTTAGATCCCCACTAAACCTCTTATTCCTCTCTTTACACCTATATGGACCTCTGCAATGCAGAATTGTTTCCATGTATGCCTCTCAATTGTTTATACCTCCTTCAGGACCCTCCTCAGCCTCCTGTTCCAAGGAAAACAAAACACAGCTTTTCCGTAACTGAAGTTATTTCTTATAACTGAAGTGTCCTGCCTCAGCAGGAAAGCACATTTGAGCATCAGATCAACCATGTTGCTACTGGATGGAAGAAGAGCTTCCATGAGCTCCTCTTGCTCCTCCTCCTCCTCATGATCTCATAGCCAGAGCAGTATGCAGTTCTCTTACTGTGATCTGACTGGTGTTTATGTTCTACAAGCATCTCCCTTCCAGTGAATATGTTGTCTCAGGTAATTAAGAATCCTATATAATTCTGTAACCACTCTACCCTCCTATCTTGCTGTTTTCAGATAATTGTTGACTCTCATTCCAAGACCCTTTACCTTCTACAGTTTACACTCTCCCATTTCTTCGCTTTGCTTGCCCTTCCCACAATACACTACTTATACATTAGACTGACTTCACTTAATTGGTATCTTCTTGCTGTCTTCACTTCCTTCTGCACTGATCTCACTGCCAAATGTTATACTTGCAAACTCTAATCTTATTCTCTGCATTTAAATTAAAATCATTGATGAGTCCTTCTTCTTGAATGCATGGAACCAATTCCAAAGTTCAAAGTACATATAGTCACCAAAAACTACCCCGATTCATTTTCTTGCAGCAGAATAGTCAACGAAAAACTACACACAAAGACCATAGACCAAACAACCAACGTGTGAAGGACAAACTGAAAATACAAAAAAAGTAAGTAAATAATACAGAGAATATGAGCTGTTGAGTCCTTGAAGACGAGTCCATAGGCTATGGAATCTGTTTGGTGTTGAGGTGAGTGAAGTTACCCATGCTTGTTCAGGAGCCTGATTGTCGCAGGATAATAACTCCACCTGACTCTGGTAGCGTGGAACCCAAGGCTCCTGAACCTCCTTCCTGATGGCAGCAGTGAGAAGAGAGCATGGCCTGAATGGTGGGGTCCTTGATGATGGATGCTGCTTTTGTATGGCAGCACTCCTTGTAGATGTGCTCAATAGTGGCGAAGGCTTTTCCTGTGAAGGACTGGGCTGTATCCATGACTTTTTGTAGGCTTTTCTATTCCTGGCCATTGGTGTTTCCATACCAGGCTGTGATACAACTGTGCATCTACAGAAGTTTATCGAAGTTCTAGATGACATGATGAATACACACAAACTTCTAAGAAAGTAGAGGCACTGCCATTCCTTCCTTGTAATGGTGCTTACATGCTGGTTGCAGAACAGATCCTCTGAAATGATGGTGCCAAGGAATTTCAAGTTACTGACTCTCTCAACCTCCAATCCTCTCTCAAGGACTGGCTTATAGACCTCTGGTTTCCTCCTCCTGAAGTCAATAATCAGCTCTGGTTTTGCTGACATTGAGTAAGGTATTATTGTTGTGGCACCATTCAACATGATTTTCAATCTCCTTCCTAGATTCGGCCAACGACAATGGAGTTGTCAGCAAACTTAAATATGGCAATGGCATCCTCACTTAACCTCACATTCAGAAATATAAAGCAAGACAAGCAGAGGGATAAGCAAACAACCTGTGCTGATTAGCGATTATAGAGATGCTGTTGCCAATCCAAAATGACTGGGGTCTGCAGGATCCAGTGAGGAAAATAAGAGCCTAGTTCTTGGAACTTATTAGTTTTGAGGGGATGGCAGTGTTGAATGCTGAGCTGAGATCAATCAGAGCCTCCTGATGTATGCATCCTCCCTGTTCCAGGGCTGAATGAAGAGCCGATTAAATGGCATCGGCTGTTAACCCGTTGTGATGGTACGCAAACTGGAGCGGATCCAAGCCAGTCCTCAGGCAGGAATTCATAGGTTTCACAACCAACTTCTCAAAGCACTTCATTGTAGTGCTATTAGATGATAGTCACTGAGTAGATTACCACATTCCTCCTGATGATGGAAGCCTGCTTAAAGCAGGTGGGTATCTCAGACTGCCAAAGTGAGAAGTTAAAGGTGTTTGTAAATACTCCAGCCAGTTGATTAGTACAGGTCTTTGGTACTTGGCCAGGTATACCACCTGGGCCAGATGCCTTCCATGGGTTCACTCCCCTGCCCCCCGAAGAATGCTCCCACACCAGCCTCAGAGAATGAAATCACAGGGTTGTCAGGGGCTGTGGGAGTTTGTGAAGAGTGCCTCCATGTTGTTGGCTAAAGCGAGCATTAAAGTAATTGGGTGAGACCTTGTTGTTGCATATTATATGTTATTTGGTTTTGCTTTGTTGGAGGTGATGGCATTCAAGCCTTGCCACAGCTGTCGAGCATCCTTCTGTAACTCAAATTTGATCTGGATTCACATGTCATTTGCCATTCTGGAGGTCATAGCTGAACACCATTGGTCTAGCCCTCAGCTGATTGCAGTTCTCTTGGTTCATCCAAGACTTGAAGTTGGGGAAGTTAACTTCTTATCATCATAACAACCACTGCTGCTCATTTCCCTCGAAGTAACTTTCCAATCCAATGAACTACTTTCCCTTGGATCCCAGAGGGTTCTGATGCAGGGTCTTGACCCAAAATATTGACCATTCCTTTGCCTCCAAAGATGCTGCATGACCCGCTGAGAACAATATTATTGCTCTAATTAATTCTGCAATATGGGACCACATCACAAGCTTTGCTAAAATCCAAATGTACTATATCAAACACCATCACAATCAATCTCCCAAACCTGTAACTGTTGTACTTCTAAGTCTGCTGATATTAACATCGATGAGATTGAATACCAAATATGTAGGAAAGAAGATTTCAGGAGATCTGGACAAGCAAAGTGAGAAGGGCTGAAGAAGGCAGATGCAATATATTATGGAAAAATAGGAAGCCACCCACTGTGGTGTACAGAACAGGAAAACACAGCACTTACTAACTGAGAAGAGGCTTGGTGGTGTTGCTGTTCAAAGCAACCTTGGTGTGGCCAAGTACACAAACTATTGAGAGCCATGTATAGATACAGAAAGGGATTAGGAAGGTAAATATCTGTTAGCCTTCAGTACAAGAGGAATGGAATACCAGAGTAGGCTAGTCTTATTGGATTGGACCGGGCCTTGGTCAATCCACAAACTGTTACAGGCTGGTTTAATCTCTTGAGTGAAGAAAGGACACACTTGCCTGAGGCAGAGTGCAGCAAAGGTTTGCTCAGCTGCTTCTGGGGATAGCAGGTTTGAGTTATGGAGGAGAGATTGAGTAGCTTTAATTTTCTAGAAGGATAAGCAGAGATCTCATTGAAATGTTTACAGAGTTTGACAAGCTTGGCTGAGGAATCTCAAACCAAGGGCCACAGTCTCCAAAGGAGAAGAAATTTATTCTGTAGGAGTAATGTGAAGGCTCAGTTGTTGTGTTTATGCAAACATAGAAAGTCAATTTTTGGATATGAAGGGAACAATGGATAGTGCAGGTAAATGGCATTGAGGTAGATGATCACCCATAACCTTAATGAATAACATACCAGCTCAAGGGTTGATTGGCCTTTTCCAGATACTATTTATTTTATGTTAAATGGTTCTGAAACCAGCTAAGAAGATAACTTAACCATTTGCTGGACAGAGGAAAGGACTAAAACACAATGGTAACTGTGTCAGTCAGATTATCTACTAACCTATGTGGATTTATTTTTATTTCATTTAGCATTATTCCAATTTGCAATAATTATTGAACTGAACAATAAACCTCTATCCCAAGCAAGGTGCATCCAAAACAAACACAGATGAGACTGTGTATATGAGAGCACCCATTAACATATTGGTAACTTTGCACTTCAGTAAAACTGAAAAGCATAGTAAACAATGAAGACTGAAGCATGTCTCAAGATAAAGTAGACAGGCAAGTGGAATAAATGACCACACGGCAGATGTAATTAAATGTAAAGTATAAGCCAACACAATCTAGCATAAAGTATGAAGAGACATGATCCAAGCAAAGCGATACATTCCTTAATAGGTGCATAAATTAAGAGGCCTGGGAATGTTTATGTATAAATCTTTAAAGATGGCAGGAAAGATTATCAAGACAATAAATGGTACATACAGAATCATGGGTAGAATCTAAAAGCCATTTTGAGATATCGGGCTGTTTCGTTCCAATAGTACAGGGTGATGTTGAGGCCACATCTGGAGTACAGTGCACAGTTTTGGTCTCCTTATTCAAGAAATACACTAAAGAACAGTACAGGCTCTTTGGCCTACAATATTGTGCCGGCATTTTAACCTACTCTAAGAACAATCGAACCCTTTCCTCCTACATAGAACTTCATACATAGAACTCCTACATAGATAAGAGGATTGTCCTATCAAGAGCAGTTAGAGGTTGGATCTCCATTCTCTGGATTTATAATGCTGGGTGATCTTACTGAAACACAAATCCAAAGGGATCATGATAGTGGGACAGATTTTAATGAGGGTATACAGTTACAAGCAAAGGGAACATGTAAAAAAAAAAGGTGCTAAAGAATTGTTCCTTGCAGAGCATTGACTCTCTGGAATTCTCTACTTGAGGGTTGGGGAGTTCATTGAGGGAGTTCAAAAAGGTGGTGGTGAAAATTTTGAAAGATCAAGGAATTGAGGGCCATGTAGAACTGGCACAGAAGAGAAGTTGTGGCCAGTGTAAATCAGTCATTTTTATACTGAGTGGCAGAGTCCAGAGGGACCAAGTTGTCCAATTCTATGCTAACTTTGTGTTCATACAGAAACGCGCCTCTTTGAATCCATTGAAATTTCCTTACTTCTGTTTCTCTGCCTTGTACTGCTGAGTGCAATCATCAAACAGCTTCTGATTCATCTCCATGAACAGCTTCAATGCATTGTAAATCAGTCCATGAATTGTCCTGAATAGGAATAAGACGTTTCAACATTCAGACAGCCTGTACAATTCATTTCTATTTGTTACATTAAATCTGTATTTTATCAACATTCTACTGACAGATAACCAGGAGGAGGGCTTTCACTTAATTCTTTCGAAAAAAAAAAATCTACGATTTCTGGAAGCAAAAATATATAGATGCTGTAAATTTGACATTAAAACTTAAAATGCTGAGCAAGTTAGGCATAGAGAAACAGCTATTCAATGTTTCAGATTTGTGATCTGCCAAAGATATTCTGGGGAAGGGATTGGGAACAAAGTAAACAAGTACATTGCAAGTTGCAGAGAATGGAGGATGGAGATAACAAGGGATCATCTATAGTAGGATGGAAATCCAAAACTGGATACTGCTATGATTGAAGAAAGTCCATTACGATTCTTTGAGAAGGATATCATGCTTTTGTAGGTCTTTAAGAAAGAATATACAAGGAGGAAACCAATGGTATTAGTGTATTTAGGTCTTCAGGAAGCTTTTCATAAGGCCCCACAACTTAAGGTGAAGAAGATTAAATGCATGGAATCACTGGATATAATACAAAGAGCAGGATCAACTGGGTACTTATGTTGGCAGGGTGAAGCTGACAAGGTATGACAGGAATGGGTGCTTGGGCCCCAGCTAGTTATAATCTTTCTCAACATCTTGGCTGAAGGATATAAAGCAACAAGTGCAAGTTTGCCAAGGATATTAAACCAAAAGGGAAAGTGAGCAATAATAAGGATGCAACGTGACATCAGAGGTTATTTTCAGAAGGCTTTGATAAGATCTGATACAGAATGTAATTCAGTTAAGACAACAGCAATATTATGGTATGAAAAAGGTGTTAGTGGTATAAGGTTTATAAAAGTAGATAATTCCCTGACCCGAGGCAGAGATTTGTTTCTCATCCTTAGTTATGGTGAATTATTGGAAGACTATTGATGCTGTTAGAAGGGCTGCAAGGACAGGCCAGAGAACTACAGGCTGGTGAGCCTAACATCATCAGTGAGAAAGTTATTTGAGGGTATTCTGAAGGACAGGAGCTATCTACGTTCAGAAAGCCAAAGACTGAATAGGGATGGTTGTCAAGGCTTTGCATGCAGGAAATTGTATCTCATAAACTTCATAGTTTTCAGTTTGAAGAGGCTTCATGAAAGCAAGGCAGTAGACAATCTGCATGGACAAGCAAGGGTTTTGACAAGGTCTTGTACAGTAGGTTGGTCCAGAAGGTGAAGGCACTTGAGGTTCAGTGTGAGAAGACAGACTCTCGGATACAGTTTCCATGAAAGCTGCAACAAAGTAGTGAAGGAGGCATTTGACATGCTGGCCTTCACTGGACAGGGCACTGAATACAAAAGTTGTGGTGTTACATTACAGCTGTATAGTACATTGGTGAGACTCTACCTGAATATTGCGAGCAGATCTGGACACGATACCATAGGAAGGATGTGATTCTGCTAGAGAGGGTTCAGAAAGATTCGTAAGGATGCTGCTGGCACTTGAGGGCTTGAGTTTAAGGAGAGACTAGATACACTGGGACTGCTTTCCCTGGAGCATTGAGGCTATGGGGTTAACTTATCAAAGTTTATAAAATCATGAGAAGCAGTGATTTTATAAACAGTGATCAGGTGGATGGTGACAGTCCTTTATCCAGGGTAAGAAAGTTTAAAACTAAAGAGTAAAGGTTAATGTGAGAGGGGAAAGACTTAGTTTTTTCCCCCCACACAGAAGGTAGTGGGAATATGGAATAAGCTATCAGAGGAAGTGGTACAGGCAGGTACAATTATGTTTAATAAATGTTTAAAGATGTTTGGACACGTTCATGAATAAGAAAGATTTAAAGCAAGGATTCCCAGGCCCCAGGGTTAATGGTAAGGGTTCACGGCATAAAAAAAGTTTGAGAACCGCTGATTTACAATGATTTTTGTCAAATGCAGGCAAACGGGACAAGCTCAGGAAGAGGTTTTGGTCAGCATGGAGAAACTGTGCCATGGGTCAGTTTCAGTGCTGTAAAACTGAAAACTGACTTAATCATTACCTCTTGCAGCTTGTTTCAGATATCAAATACTATCTCTATATCTGAAACTTTCCCCTCAAATCCTCTTCAAAAAACTTGTTCTGCACGACATAAACCTAGGCCATCAATTCAAGCTATGCCCCCTATAATTTTATATAGGTCACCTTATGCCTTCTTCACTTCATCACGGGAAACAAACCTAGCCTATACCATCTCTCCCCCCATAGTTCTCCAATCCAGGTAATATCCCAGACAGCCTCCTCTGCACTTACAACTGGGGACAAGGGACCTATTCCTACTCCTTTTATTTACGACATGTCGTAGAAATAATGGGTGAGATCAAATTGTGAAGGCTTGTTAAAGTTTCAGTGTCGGGGTGGTGAAAATAGAGGAAAAACAATTGAGAAAAATGCTTTCCTCCATTTTCTGACATAAACCAATAATCTAAAACAAAAGGCAGAATAGAAATGCTCAGTGTATCGGGGAGAGGATAAAGAATTAACATTACTGGTAGATAAGCATACATCAGAATAGTTGGTGCTAACGAATTGCTGAGTTCACTGTCATAGGTTTTAAATATAACAGGTCAATGATGACAAACTTACTTGTTCCAATGACTTTTAGAGTTCTTGTAGAGTGCAGGGAACATTATAGGGAGGATTTTGGCAGCATTGTCACTGATCAAACTCATGATGTACTCATTGTTCCAATAATATAGAGCTCGCTCTGCCACCTGAAACAGGATAACCAACTTCAGTACAATTAAAGCACTGACTTCAAACATTACAGAGCCTTATATCCTTGGCTTTGCTCCAAGTTACTTTGAATAGTTACTCTGAATGTAAATTTAGGTTTCAGGAAATAATGGAGAAACAGAGAGGCTGCAGATTGCTGATCAATCAGATCAAGAATCCTCAAAGGGTTTAGCTAGAAACTACACCTTCACCAAATCATGAAAATTTATATCATAAGGGGTCATTTGACCTATTGTGTCTGTGCTGATCTGTCAACTGAGCTCTCCAACCTGATCATATCTACCAGTACTGAGTCCCATAGCACTGCAATGTTCTTACACACACATCCAACTTGCTGTCTCTATCATCCTTTCAGGAAATTAATTCCAGACTTTTACCACAATCTGGAAGGGGGAAGAAAACACTTTTGCTAAACCTCTATCTATTCCTCACTATTTTAAATCTATGCTTTCTAGTTCTTGATCCCTTTAAGTGACACAAGTCGTTCATATTTATCATATCTGGGTCTTGACTTTATGTTCCAAGCAAACTGATCTTTCTTAACCAATTATTTCTCATACCTACGTATTTCAATTATATCTTTGCAAATCTCCTCTGCTGCCAACCCAACCCAGTCACATCTCCATAATCATCCTGTAAAGTGGTCAAGGTCAAAAGTTGTATATGATTCTCAGATAGCTTCCATGCTCTTGTATTGTGCTTTAATAACAAAAAAAAAGCATATGATGTACTTTTAACCTCTCTATGCTATCTGCAGATTTATGGACAACTTGCATTGCACCGCCTCTGGATTAAGCTGTCACTTTTCTACCAGACCTGAAGTAGAAAGCTCCCCCACGATCAACCATGTTGCCAAATTTTCAAGCTGCACACTTTTGCCACACCACCTCTCATGTCTGAATCATTGATCAATATTACAAAAAGTCAAGGAGTAGTGAAGCTGATAGAACTTCACTGGATGAAACCTTCCAGGCAAACAAAAACTGTCTTCTTCCTCCCTGCCACTGAACCAGTTTTGGATCCAATTTACTACTCTATTTTGGACCCCTTGGGGATTTAAACAAAAATAAATAAAATACATTTTATATATAAAATTCAGCTTTCCCTGAAAATCCAAAACCTACAAAAAGCCTAGTTACATCTACAGAAAGCTATCACGAGACAAAAACACAATTCTGTAACTTAGAGACAACTGAATGAAGAACAGTTTTGGCTCAGTTTACACGCCGTTACTTCCTGTAAAGAAAAACCTAACATAAATGGCTGTGATACTTCACTCCCTGATAAGCTGTACATCTTGTTTAGCATGCTTTGAAAGGGAGAATAAAACTACATCAGCACAAATCCATTACAAGTCATCAGGCCCTGCTGGTGTACCTAACAAGTAACTGAAAACCTGTACCAACTAACAGGCTGGAGTGTTCAAAAACACCCTCACCTCTCACTGCTGCAGTTGGAAGTTCCCATCTTCAAAATGGCATCAATCATACCAGTGCCCACAAAGAGCAGAGTGAGCTGCCTCAATGATGATGTCTGATAGCACTCATGTCTACAGCGAGGACAGCTAACAGAAAATTTGCAGCTGGAACTGGACCAGCTGGAAAAATGGTGGATGGAATTTATTTATTTGGCAATGTAGAATGGAGTAGGCTGCTCCGGCTCTTTAAGCCATGCTGCTCTAGCAGCCCCAACAAACCCAATTAACCCTAACCTAACCCCAGGACAAATTACAACATCCAATTAACCTACTAACCAGTACATCTTTGCACTGAGTGAGGAAACTGAAGCACCTGGGGGAAACCCACTCATTTCACGGGCAGGATGTACAAATTCATTACAGAACAGCACCAAATTGAACTCCGAACTCTAGAACACCCCAAGCTGTAACAGCATTATGCTAACTGCTGAGCTATTATGGTACCCTATGGTCATGCAGACAAGTGTGAAGTGTTGCACCTTGGGAGCACAAACCAGTGCAGGTATTACACAGTGAGCAGTAGGGCACTGAGGAGTCTGGGAATACAGATCCATAAGTAAATAGGGTCGAAAAGAAAGCTTCTGGCACATTGGCCTTCATAAATCAAAGTACTGAGTACAGGGGATGTTATTTTGAAGTTGTACAAGATATTGGTGAGGCCTAATTTGGAGTATTGTGTGCAGTTCTGGTCACTTACTTATAGATGCCATGACTTAGAGCTGCTGCAATTTTCTACTGCCACAAAAGTTTAAAAGCAAATACAATCATACTGGCTCTCCACTTGGTCTCAGAGCAGCTGAACAACAGCAATACACAAGTCAGGATGCTGTTTATTGCTTCATCTCCTCACTACTAATTAACAAATTAAAGCCTGGGCCTCCTTCTGTAACTAGATCCTTGACTTCCTCACTGGGAGACCAATCAGTACTTTTCAGTAATGACACCTCATCCTCGCTGACAATGAAGCACTGGCACACCTCAAAAAATGTAATGTTAGCCTAATGCTTTACTCTCTACACACGCATGACTGCGTGGTTAGGCTCAAATTTTCCAATGATACCGCTGCTGTTGGCAGAATTTCAGCTGGCAACAAGGCATACAAGAGCGAGACTGATCAGCTGCTTGAGTGGTAGCGCTACAACAAACTTCTACTCAATGTCAGCAAGACCAAGGAATTGAATGTGGATGTGAGGAAGAGGAAGTCAAGAGAACAGACACCAGTCTTCATGAGGGTTCAGTGATGGAAAGAATGAGCAGCTTCAAGTTCCTGGGTGTCAACATCTCAAAGGATCTAAACTGGGCCCAACACTTAGATGCAATCATAAAAAAGTGGCTATACTTCATTAGAAGAGATTTGGCTTGTCACCAGACTCTAGACAATTTTTACAAATACACAGTAGAGAGCATTCTGACTGGTTGCATCACTGCTTAGCACAGAGGCTCCCATGCACAGGATTGAAAGAGGCTGCAGGGGGTTGTAGATTCAGCCAGCTCCATCATGGGCACAACCCTCCGAACGATCAAGTGCATCTTCAAAAGGCAGTACCTCAAAGGAGGTGGCATCCATCATTAAGGAGACTTGCCATCTGAGACATGACTTTTCATAACTACCATTGGGGAAGTGGTACAGGAACAAACACTCTACATTTCAGTAAGAGCTGCACCTCCCAACCCATCAGATTTCCCAATGGTCCATGAACACCATCTCACTATTCCACTTTTGTGCCATATATTTTGGCAAATTATTGTAAATTTTATGCTTTATACTGCTGTACATGCTTGCAGTGCTGCCACAAAATAACAAATTTCACAACATGTGCCAGTGATAATAAATGTGATCCTGCTTCCTGATAATCTATGCCTAAGTGAAGAAATTACTTACAGGTTCCTAACAGTTCATGAACCCATACAAACTACATTATTCCTTTTTCTGAACCACTTATTTTTATAATAATTTATATCTTTGCACTGTACTGCTGCCGTAAACAAATTCCAAGTCTAATAAGTCAGTATAATAGATCTGATTCTTATAAGTCATATCACCTCTGAAGTTAATGCCTATAATTGCTTGTTTTATTGTTTCTTCATTTTATGTTAACATTAATCATTCAATCCAGTGGAACCATACTCACAGCTGGAGAGGACTGAAAGACTGTGTCCATGATTTCTGTTCTTGCTTCACTTAATAATCTGTGTTAAAAGTCCCTTGGACTTGGACTTGGGAGTGATCAGTTTCAATTTAGCATTGCACAATGAAGGACTCACCAGTATCTGGTTTCACGTCACAGACACTCGATGCGGTAGAGATGAAAAGAAAGACTAGTCCAAGAAATAGTAGCTAAAATAAATTGACGACTTTACCCTTGAGGAGGAAAGCCAAGGGAACAGTAGGCTTACCTGGAAGTGTGGGCTAGAAACGCACTTAGCAAGCTGTCGGAACAGTGGTTCCATTACTTTCACAAACTCTGATGGCTCAATGACATCTAGAATTTCTTCCAGTTCATTCAGAAACATGACTTCCTTTGGACTGTGCGTTTTGGGCCAGAACTTGAGCAAACCTACAATCACCTAGGAGAGGAACACAGCAGATAGGAGTCATCTTGGAAACTAAAAACTGCAAAAAGGAAAATGCACAACAGGTGATTCAGTCTATGGGCCACTGGCCAAATGTTGCTCCCATCAGAAACACTGAATAGTAAATTGTGGCTCTCTCATTGGTCAAAACCAAATTAACATCTACCCAAGCTACTCCACAATGAGTCCAATACTATTAGCCACCCTGTCAAAGAGCACCCCACCAGACACTCAACACTCCCATTATGACGACACAAGGGACTGCAGATGCTGAAATCTGAAGCATTAACCAAATCGCTAGAAGAATTTAGTGGTTTGAGCAGCAGCTGTGAAGGCAGGTTGATATTCAGGTCAAAACCCTACATCAGAACTGAAAAATATTTGAAAAAATCAGCACAAGATCTTGAAGTTTGTGTCAATAATACTGTACTTACTGGCTCTGTAAGGCTGCTGTCTTTCTCAAGGAACTGCACCACACAATAGGCCAGCTGAAGAGACAAAAAGACCTTAAGTATGCTCATTTGATCTCTAACAAGTGACAATTACTGTAAACAGTGGCTGAATGGTGGAACTTGTTAGCTACTTTGTTCATTTATTTCAGAGATTCATCTGAGGAGATTTCTACTGAGAATTGGATAACGTATTTGACAAACAAGGAGGCAACACAAGGGTTAAATGATAGTGAGCTAAAACTGGGTGTCGTCGGGTTACTGGGTGGGTTCCATTTTATATTTAGACAACAGAGGAACCCAATTGATGTGAAAGAGGAGAATATCAAGAGCAGATCTTTGGAGAACATAGAGGTAATGTTATGGACATCGGACAAGAAGTCATTGTAAGTGGATCTCTGGAGAAATCTCATGTCAGAATAAAAACGCAAACTACAACTTACTAAATCTCACTCAAAGGCTAGATGATACTGTAGATGTTGCAGGGAATGCATGAATATTACAGAGATTCAATCAGTGAGGTAGAGAGAAGTTTTAAGTAAAAGTAGAGAACACTGGAAAGTCAGCAGGTCAGGTAGCAGTGCAGAGATTAACACTTCAGGCTGATGACCCATCATTAGATTAAGCAATTTGTTCAACGGTCATCAAGCTCAAACTTTCCATTGGTGAGGATCCTCCAGACTTGAACAGAATTGCATTATGGGTGTTACAGTATCTCTAAAGGTATGAGCACAACAGGTGAAATATTCCTTACCTGTGGGTGGTACACACTGAGACTCTTCACCTTGTGCAATGGCAACAACACTCTGATCAGGAACATTTTATGCTCTTCCTTTAAGGGTAATGCAAATCCATTGATTATACTGGAAAAAGAAATGAAGAGATGAGACAAATTAAACTCTTGACAATTTAACTATAAACCCACAGAAATGGATTAAGGAATTCACAGATAACCAGACAAAAGATTTTAAAACATTCCTGTTGATGTTCCACATGGTAATCTTAATCTCTTCTTCATAACTAACAATAGCACCTGCTACTTGGTACAATAGCTGTTCCTCTTGAGACCAGTCAAACATCAGTAGAATATTCAGAATTAACAAGGCCATCTTTGCCTTTGCATAAGAGAGACACTGAAATAGGAATCTCGGTCAATTTGCTCTTTCATTATCTACCAGCTCAGTGCAGTTCAAATTTATGATTATTCTGGTCCGTAGCATTGTAGATCAGTAAACCCTTGCTACAGCGAGCCTACACAAGGCTCAAGGGCTGCATTTTCCCGAGTAGATGAAAGGACCGATTTCTACAGGGATCTTCTCACCCCAGTTCAGGTATTTATTATTAAATGGACTTAGTACAGAGTCGCACAGCAATGAAAGACAGCATTCACTCAGTGCCCAAAAGACCTTGCATATAACATGGTCCAACTGTCCCACAAAGTAATAAGCACATACCGGTAATCTAATCTGACGTTTTCAGTGCATGATGAAACTAAAGGGTACCATGGTTTTTTTGGAAGTCAATCAGCTTAACACCATGACAATGTCTTCCCTGGATGATTCGTAAACTGTCCAGATCACAATACATGATTCAGAATGAAGTAGTTGGTCAAATTTATTTACGTATTTATTTTTATTTATTGAGAGTGTGGAATAGGCACTTCTAGCCCTTGAACCACGCTGTACAACAATCCCGATTTAATCCTAGCCTAATAATGGGACGATTTACAGTGACTAATTAACCTACCAACCAGTACTTCTCTGGACTGTGGGAAGAAACTGGAGCATGCAATCATGGGGAGAATGTACAAATGGTGGGATTTGAACCCAGGTCATCGATACTGTAAAACATTGTGCTAACCGCTATGCTACCATGCCATGATGTCAAAAAGATGTTAGCTATACTTCTTTCGTACCTCATCATTACTTCCAAGGTCAAATTCAACTCACCAACCACTGTATACCACACCACAGGCAGTAAGATAGTCAGATGGACAGCACATATCTTGGGCCGCCATATCTGTGGAGACCATCAATTACCCATCTACACTAATTCTGTAACCCACTATGCCTTGGTTATACAAGTGCCGTCCACGTGTTTCTTAAATGTGGGACTAACTGCCTCTTCTACTTTATCATGCAATGCATTCCAGATTGCAACTACAGGTGAGAAAAACTTTCAGAATCCCCTAAACCTCTGCCCTCTGGTGTTACACATCTCATTCACTGCCCACCCTATTTATGGCCATCATAATTCTATACTCCTCTATCAAGTTCCTCCTTATTCATCCACTCCATAGAAAATAAATCTAGTCTTTCATAACTGAAATATTCCACCCCAGGCAACATTGGTGATTCTCTGGCTGGCAAGGCTCAAAGGGCCGGAAGGGCCTATTCCGTGATGTATCTCAATAAATCAATTATCCAGTGAAAACATGTCCATCAGTGCGGCAACCAGAAATACTTCCAGTGCTCCATCCACACCCTCACCACTGTTTTATAAAGTTGTATCAGAACATCCCTGCTCTGGATACTCTTATCCTTAAATAACGAAAGCAAGTATTCGCGTGCCCTCATCAGCTGATTTACCTGTGCTACCACCTTCAAGAATTAGTGACTTGTACACTCAGGGTTTCTTTGTTCCTTAAATATTCCCCAAGGACCCATCACTATGGTATGTCCTAGCCTTATTACCAAGCCTACCTTACCAAATACATTACTTCACACCTAACAGGATTAAATTCTGTCTTGTCGGCCACTGGCCTTCCCAATGCTACCCCATAGCGCAAGATCATCCTCATCCCACCAATTTTCAAGTCATCAGCAAGCTTTCCCAGCACATCTCCTATACTCACATTTAAGTGGTTAATGTACATAATTAACAACATAGGTCCAACACCAATCATTGTGGTACACCACTTGACAGTGACCCGCTTTGGCAGGCTGAAATCAGTCTGGCCCAATAAAAGGAAGAAAGTGGCAGCCATTGTTGGAGCTGGCCAGTATTAGAGTGGCTCAACAGGTTTGGGCAAGAACAGGTAGGGGTTCTAAATAAGAAAGTTTCTAGTAAGCTTCCCACCCTCTGTTAGCACCTAGCTAATACGCAGAGAATGGATCCAGAGGTAATGGTATGTTCCTTGTGTGAGGTGCAGAAAATTTGAGGAGACCCCAGCCTCCGTGATAACTACATTGGCATTATGCTCATTGAGCTGCAGCTCCTTAGTGTTAAGGAACTGGAGCAGCAGCTGGATGACCTTTGGCTCATACAGAATAAGTGAAGGGGTGATAGATAGGAGCTTCAGGTAGTCACTCTTAAGTTGCAGAAGGTAGGTATGTGAATGACTGCCAGGAGAAAGGGAATAGGCAGTCAATGCAGAGTACCCCTGTGGCCATCCCCCTCAATTATAAGCAATACCACTTTGAATAAATGCTTCCTCAATTTCCTCACTGGATCTTACAGACCCCAGTCAGTATGGATTGGTAACATCTCCCGAATTACCATCAGCACAGGTGCATGACAAGGTTGTGTGCTTAGCCCTCTACTCACTTTATATTTATGACTGAGGATAAGTACAGCACTAATGCCATATTTAAGTTTGCTGACAACACCACTGTTTCTGGCCAAATCAAAGATGATGATGAATTGGCATATAGGAGAGGATTTGAAAATATGGTTGAATAGTGCTACAACAAAAACCTCTCACGTAATGTTAGCAAACCAAAGAGCTGATTTAATGACCAGAGGAGGAGGAAATCAGAGGTTCAAGAGCCAGTCCTCACTGGAGGTTCAGAGGTGGAGAAGGTCACTAACTTTAAAATCATTGGTGTTATCATTTCAGAGGATCTGTCCTGGGACCAGCATATAAATGTCATTACAAAGAAAGCATGGCATAGCCTCTACCTTTTTAGAAGTTTGCACAGATTCAGCACGTCATCTGAAACTTGTAGATGCACAGGAGTATTCCGAAAGGTATCCATGGGTAGGACGAGTGATAAGCTTCTGCACAGGGAGTTCAGGGAAGTTAAATGTCAAGTTAAGGGCAGGACCACAAGGGCTGTGATCTCAGGGTTACTGCCCATGCCATGTGCTAGTGAGGCCAGAGCTAGGATTATACAGTTTAACATGCGGCTAAGGAGTTGGTGTAGGGCATAAGATTTTTGGATCATTGGGTTCTCTTCTAGGGAAGATGAGACTTGTGCATAAGGGACAATTTGTACGTGAACTGATAGGAGACTAATACTCCGGTGGAAATTTGCTAATGCTGCTGAGTCACAGGGGGATGGGAACCAGAGTGCCAGCTAGTGAAGAGACTGTGGAGACAGATGTTGGTAAGACCTCAGACAAAGTCAGGAATCAAAAGGTTGAGCACAGTGTGACTAATGTCCTGAGCTGCATATATTTCAATGCACGTATCATAGGAAAGGCAGATGAGCTCAGAGCATGGATCAACATCTGGAATTATGACATTAGTGAGATGGTTACAGGAGGGGCAGGACAGGCAGCTCAATATTCTGGAGTTCCACTGTTTTAGATGTGACAAGAGCAGGAGAGATTACAAAAGAGGTGGTGTTACTAGGTAGGGAAAATGGCATGGCTGTAGTCAGTCAGGACAGTCTGGAGAACTCGTCAAGTGAGGTGTTATGGGTGAAACTAATAAATAAGAAAGGTATGACCACATTAATGAGGCTATTTTACAAACCATCTAACAGTTCTAGGCATTTTTGGAACAAATTTGCAGAGAGATCACAGACTGTTAACTTTCCACATATTGACTGGGAATTCCATACTGTACAAGTACTGATGGCATAGAGTTTGTCAAAAGTATTCAGGAAGGTTTCCTTCATCAGTACATAAAAGTCACAACGAGAGAGGATGTGATCCTGGATCTGCTATTGGAAATTAAGACAGGGCAGGTGACAGAAGTCTGTGTAGGGGAACACACTGTGGTCACGCGATACAAAATAAATATGCAAAAAGATCCATCTGGTCCGCAGGCTGAGATTCTAAATTGGAGCAAGGCCAATTTTGATGGCATCAGAAATGATCTGGCATGTGAATTGGGACAGGCTGTTTTCTGGCATAAGTGCACTTGGTAAATGGGAGACTTTCAAAAGTAAAATTTTAAGACTATAAAGCATATATGTGCCTGTCAGAGTAAAAGGTAAAGATAACAAGCTTAGGGAATCTTGCTTTTCGAGAGATATTGAAGCCCTGGTTAAGAGAAAGGAGGTGCTTTGTAAGTATAGGCAGGTGGGAACAAATGAGGCACTTATGGAGTACAAGAAATGCAAGAGAACACTAAAAGAAAGGAATCAGGAGGGCTAAAGGAAGGCATAAATTTGCTCTAGCAGACAAGGTGAAGGAGAATCCTAAAGAGTTCTACAGATATGTTAAGAGCAAAAGAATTTCAAAAGACAAAATTGGTCCTCTGGAAGGCCAGAATGGTAATCCATGTGTGGAGCCAAAACAGATGGAGGGAAATCTTACAGATGCAAAAAAAAATTTACTCAGGAGATGGACAGAGGTGATAGAAGTAAGGCAAAGTGGCATCAACTTAACGGACCCTGTACAGATTACAGAGGAGGTGATGTTTGCTATCCTGAGGCAAATCAGGGTGGATAAATCTCCAGGGCCTGACAAGGTGCTCCATTGGACCCTATGAAAGGCAAGTACAGAAATTGCCAGGGACCAGCAGAAATATTTAAATCATACTCAGCGACAGAATAGAGGATAGCCACTGTTGTTTCGCTATTTAAAAAAGGCTCTAAACATAAATCAGGAGATTATAGTCCACTGAGTCTGACATCACTTGGTGGGAAAGTTATCAGAAGGTATTCTAAGGGACCAGATATATTAGTATTTGGATAGACATGGACTGAGTGAGGATAGTCAGCTTGGCTTTGTGCGTGGTAGGTTATGTCTAACCAATCTTATAGAGGTTTTCGAGGAAGTTACCAGGAAAGTGGATGAAGACAAGGCAGTGGATGTTGTCCTCATGGACTCCAGCAAGGCATTTAACAAGGTCCCACATGGGAGGATGGTCAAAAAAGGTTCAGTTGTTTGGCTTTCAAGATGAGGTGATAAATTGGATTAGACATTGGCTTTGTGGGAGAAGCCACGAAGTGGTATTATATGGTTGCCTCTCTGACTGGAAGCCTGTGACTCGTGGCGTGCTGCAGGGATTGGTGCTGGGTCCTATGCTGTTTGTCATCTATATTCATAATCTGGATGACAATGTGGTTAACTAGATCAACAAATTTGCAGATGACACCAAGATTGGGCGCATCATGGACAACAACGAAGGCTAGCATGGCTTGCAAAGGAATCTCCATCAGCTGGAAAAATGGGCTGAAAAATGAAAGATGGAACTTAATGCAGAGGTTTGCAGAGTAGCAAGGTTTACTACTTCTGTAGGATCAACCAGGGTAGGTCTTACACAGTGAATGGTAGGGCACCGAGTTGTGTGATAGAAAGGGATTTGGGAATACAAGTACATAATTCATTCAAAGCAAAATTTAATGCAGACAAGTGCAAGATTTTGCACTTCAGTAGGACCAACCACGGCGCTGTGAATGGTAGGGGACTCAGGAGTGAGAGAATAAAGGTATCTGGGAATACAGGTCCATAATTCTTTGAAAGTGGCATCACAAATGGATAGGGTCATAAAGAAAGCTTTTGGCACACTGGCCTTCATAAATCAATATTTTGAGTACAGTGGATAGGATGTTATGTTGAAGTTGTATAAGGCTTTAACATAGACCTATTTTGGAGTATTGTGTGCAGTTTTGGTTACCTACCTACAGGAAAGATGTAAACAACGTAGAAAGATTTCAGAGAAAATTTACAAGGATGTTGCCAGGTCTGGAGGACCTGTGTTATAAGGAAAGATTGAATAGATTTGGTCTATATTCCTTAGAATGGAGAAGACAGAGAGGAGATTTGGTAGAGGTATACAAAATTATGAAGGGTATAGATATGGTTGATGCAAGCAGACTTTTTCCACTAAGGTTGGGTGGGACTGCAACCAGAGGTCATGAGTTAAAGGTGAAAGGTGAAATGTTTAAGGGGAACATGAGGGGAAACTTCTTCACTCAGAGGGTCACGAGTGTGTGGAATGAGAATGGTAGGGGTTTGGAGGGCTACGGTACCGAACAGGTCTACGGGAGTAGGCAGTTTAAATGGTTTTGGCATAGACCGGATGGGCAGAAGGGCCTGTTTCTGTGCTGTACATATATAGTACGTACTTTGATAATAAATTCACTTTGAGCTTTGCTCCGGTAAGGACAGAGACATAAATTATACTCCTGGAAGAAAATGTGAGATGAGTAGGTTATAGCAGGTTTGAAGATGATACAAAGATTGGTGGCTTTATGGACAGTATAGAATATTGGCAAAGAATACCATGGGATATAGATCAGTTACAGATATGGTCAGAGAAATGGCAGATGGAGTTACTTTGGTTCAGTTAAATGTGAGGTGATGCACTTTGGAAGATCAAATGCAAAGGGACAAAACACTGTTAATGGCAAGACCCTGAAAAGTTTGGATGTAAGAGGAACTTTAAGATCCAAGTCCAAAGCTTTCTGAAAGTGACTGCACAGGTTGAAGAGTGTTCAAGGTGGAGTATGCCATGCTTGTCTTTATTAGTTAAGGCACTGAATTCAAGAGGCTGGGAAATTATGCTGTAGATTTATAAAACCCTAGTTAGGCTGCATCTGGGGTATTGCATTCAATTTTGGTTGTCCAATTATAGGAAAGATGGGGTGGAAGAGATTTACCAGGTTGCTACCTGGATTAGAGGGTATGTGCTATGGAGAAAGGTTGGAACAACGTGGGTTGTTTTCTCTGGAGCAACAGAGGTTGAGGGGAGACCTGAATTAAGACATGTATAAGTAGACAGCTGGTATAATTTTCCAGGGTCAAAATGTCTAATACCATAGGGCTTACGTTTAAGGCGAAGGGCCTAAATTCAAAGGAGATGTGCAGGGCAAGTGTTTTTTTTAAACCGAATTGGGTGCCTGGAAAGCACTGCCAAGGCTGATAGAGGAGGTGAGTATGATAGAGACACTTAAGAGGCTCATAGATAGCTACATGAATGCGGAGAGAATGGAGTGAGATGGATACTGCGTAGGCAGAAGGGATTAAATTAGTTGGGAGTTTAATTACTAGTTCAATTAGTCCAACAAAATTTTGTTGGCCAAATGTGTTGTACTATTCTATGCTCTAGTTAAATTTTCACCAGACTTCTGCTGATGAAGTATGTAGCCCAGTCAGGAAAACGTAGTCTGGGACTCAGACAGGAGCCAAGGAAGTATTTTTGGTGGTACTAAATCCAGTTAGGAGCTCAATAAGTGTTAGTAGAAAACAGCTGGGGAGAGGCAGACGCCTGTGAAAGCAGCAGTGTAGCCTGCTTTTAGTGATCATTCCTAAAGCAGGTCACAGGGAAGGAAGGAAAAGTCAACTGTTAACTTTCTGAGCACAGAAAAGACTAAAGGTGACATTAAAGGGTTAAATACACAACCCACTGCAAAGAAAATAAACTCTTTGCCAAAACAATCTACTTGATTATCTCCAACAATCATTTCTCACAAAGCCCGTTAATGACAGAACTGATCCTTTCCATATCTATACACAATGCATGGATCAGCAGATTAACAAGGAACTTCAGTCATGAATTCCCCTTCTGGGGCCTCTCTTACAAATTAAAAGTCTGGCTTTTCCACCTACTGCTTGGCAGGATTGCACGAACATTACACATTTACTTCACAAGTTTTTACTTAATTGCATTATTCAGCAGAATCTCAGCAAGAATTAACTTGAACCAAGACTCACTTGGCAGCTACTTCAGCCATTTAATTACATATGGGTCCTGACAAATGCAGCTGCTTATCTAATTTATTACACATGTAACAGAAATCCCATAAGAATCACTACTGATCTCGCTTCTAGGTAAGTGGAAGAAAAGTGATACTGAGACACCAAAAATCAATAGAAGAACTTGCATTCAGTTACTTCGGCCTTCTTTGTGGCCCAGTTCCAGAAAAATGTGGAACAACTCAAGTGCACTAGATGTCGTCCTGGATCTGATGTCCGAGTTCCGAGGTCAAATTACCTTTAGCACTGTCATCAATTACCTTCCTTCACCGCAAGTGGGGCAGTTTGCTTAATATTTAATTGCATTAGTGGCTCAGTTTATATGTGCATCAGATCTGGGCTGATGTAGTGAGTAAAATTCATGTCACGCAACTGAGAGAAAATTAACAAAAGAGGCCAAATGGCACCTGTGATACTACCATCAAATCTGGGCTCACTGTTGACCAGCAAGACACAGAATGCAGCTCTAAAAAGAAAAATACTCAAGGTCATTCCAGATAAAACTGCAATTTCATCTCCCATGAACTGGCTACACACCTGGCTAAAGCTCAAGAATGATTACTGTGACTAACATCCAGTTATCATGTGGTGAAAAAATTCTGTTCAAAATGAAGATTCACCCGGGTAGTCAATTGTTGAAATTCTTGACCTAAGAAGACTTGAAAAGTCTTCATTGTTGAGTGTATTGAAGACAGATATATAGGTTTAAAGAACTTATGACAATCAGGGAAGTGGCATGATTCTTCTGAAATGATGGGGCAGGAGTCAGGAACAAATAGATGAGTTCAATTTTTCTTTTTTATGTTCTCACTCCGTTGCAAATCTCCAAATGAGAAACAAATTTGACGAATTAATTTCCCTTTGGTAGAATGCAGCTCTTTAAAAAAACCTTCAAGATAATGAAGCACAAAGTAATGCCATTTCACCATTCAACAGACTAGCTATGCTTCTTCTGTTCAAAGCTGTTAAAGTTATGACATGACATCTAAGACAAGTGAAATGTTCAGGAGGTCATGAAACATCTCTGGAAAGAGAAACATCTCAGGTCCTTGAAATCAAAACTTGGAGAATGAGAAAACATGTTACAAGTTGCAGAGAAGAGGATGGCCGGAAAGAAGAAAGGGAATATCTGAAAAGGTGGAGGCTACAAGGACAGGACAGCAGTGTATCAGGTAGTAATGCTGCTTCCCAGTTATAATGAGCCAAATTTAATCCTGACTTCAAACGGGGTTATTCTGAGAGTTAACAGATGACATGAACCCTAGAGATATCTTGGATGTTGACAAGCTCGTGCCAGCTGACATGAACTGCACTGGTCTATGCAGAGGTGTAAACAGAAGGAAATGAAGCAGGGCAGCAGTAGGAAGAAAATAATGCTAGAACTGTAAGTCACAAGGGAGCTGGAAATCTGGAACAGAATGCTGGAAATGGTTAGTAGGTGAGGCAGCATCTGTGGGGATGAAAACCTTGCGATAACATTGCATGAGAAATGCCCTCTACTGAACCTGGAAAAGACTATTTGTAGCTAATGAAATAATTGTTGAGATCCGAAGACTGTAATGTGCCCTGATATAAAGAGAGATGCTGTTCCTTGAGTTCACTGTAAGTTTCATTTTGGCATCAAAGGGTATGGCGAGAAGGTGTATGGGGTTGAGTGGGATCCAGGATCAGCCATGATGAAATTGTGGCACAGACTCAGTGGGCTGAATGGTCTAATTCTGTTCCCATGTCTTACGATATTGTAATATTAACTGCACTCACTCTTCCTCTGCACCCTTCAACATCTGGCACACTGCTAGTGTCTTCTACAGTGAAGACTGATATAAAATACTCATAAGTTCATCTGCCACCTACTTGCTCCCAGTTATTATTTCTCCGCCATCTACTTGTCCCGGTTATTATTTCTCCGGCCGCATGTTCTAATGATCCTATATCCTCTCTCTCATTTATTTTTACATACTTGAGAAAGCTTTTATCATCCTGTTGTGCACAGTGTTGCAGCAGCTACGCAGTCCAATGGAAGGTGCAGGTGCTTGTCTTGGATGTTTTCAAGACTCTGTTGGACATGGGTAACAAAGAGCACTGCGAGTCAGACTCACTGGTTCATTGGGGAGAATGATGGCTTTGGTTGTTACGAAGACAAGGCCCTCATGCCTCGTGGTTGGCTGTTGCAGCCGCCAGGGGAGGGGACACTGGAGCTGTCTATGTGCTGCTTGATTCCGCACTGGGTTGGGGTGGCTCCTCCTGGCTCGGCCCTCCAGTTTTCGTTGACTGAAAGACAAGCTGGACTGTGTTTGTCTGCAGCTGCACTTGCAGGAGATGAGGAACTGCTGTGGGCTTGAAGAAATGTAGATCCAAAACGATATCCATGCACCGTCAATCTACAGAACATGTCACTCAGGGACTTAGGTTGTTTTTTTTTTTGTAACTATGTTTTTCTGCGACCAGAATTATATGTGGCAAATGCTCAGCATGTGACAGCTGGTACTGTGTTTTGAACTTTGACCCCAGAGTAATGCTTTTTCATTTGTCAGTATTCCTGTGTCTGGTTGAATGACAATTAAACTCAAACTTGGAAAGGGTGAGTAGTTTCAAGTTCCTGGGTGTCAACATCTTTGAAGATCTATCCTGGGCCCAACGTAATGCAATTACAAAGAAGGCATGACAGCAGCTATATTTCATTAGGAGTCTGAGAAGACATGGCCTGTCTCCAAAGACTTATGTAGATTTCTACTGATGCGTTGTGAACAGCATTCTAACTTGTTGCATTATATTCTGGTATGGAGGGGCCTCTACACACGATTGGAAAAAGCAACAAACTCAGCCACCTCCATCATAGGCACGAGACTCCCCAGCAGAGGACACCTTCAAAAGGCGATGCCTCAAAAAGGCAGCAGTCATTTGGGATCCCCATCACCCAGGACATACCTTCTCATTGCCACCTAGAAACAGATTCTTCCCAATTATAATCAGATTTCTGAATGGACAATGCACCCATGTACACTGTCAGTATTTTTATTTCTTTTGCTCTTTTAAAATAAAATATTTAAAATTAATAAACATTGCAATGTCCTGCTGCCACAAAACAACATATTTCACGACATACAGCAGTGATACTAAATCAGATTCTGAGGAAATCAAAGACAGAGTTGCATAGGGAAGTAAAGAGGCCTAGCTTTTGAATCTGGTTGATTAGTACCAAAGGAATGATGGTGTTGAACTCAAGCTTATGGTCATTGCTTCAGGACTGAACTACGATCCACAGCTGTCACACAATGTGTTAGGGATTTTCCACAAAATGTACATTAAATGCAGAACAGCAAATTGGAGGGGCATGTAATTGCTTTTTCACCTCATGACCTTTATATGGTGGGAACAGAGAGTTAAAAGAAGAGGTGTTGATTCTCGTTATTCTTGCATTTCTACCAATCTAGTGTACTCCATTTGCTATTCATGATGTGCTCTCCTCTATGCTGGTTTAAAAAAAACAAATACAGATTAATGATGGTTTTGCCAAATAACTTTGCTCAGTCATGTCACTTTAATTCTTCATCTTACTTGCTCCCTCATGTATTATTCTAACAAATTAAACAAACGTTTGAAGAACAGCATCTCAACTTCATTTATTTCACATTCTAGCTTTTCACTTAATCAATGAACTCCTACAATTTCAGTTTGAATCTGATGCAAGATCATCAACATGCTATGTTATCTCCTGAATGCTGCCTGACCTGCTGCACACTGCATTTCACAGATCTGTTCCTCTCCCACCACCATCTCCTATTTATGTTTCTTCCTGAGGTGACACAATTAACAGGACATCATCTCTCACTGGGTTATTTATGTAATCACTACTGGTTATAACCAGTATAGAAAAGAAGAAATTATGAAGGTCCTGTTTGAGATACTTGTATCATTGTTAGCCAGGGATGAAGTGCCAGAAGACCGGAGTGTCACGAATATTGTGTCTTAATTTAAGAAGAGCGACAAAGAAAAACTTGCAAACACTAGACCAGAAAGTCTAAAGTGAGGTAGGTAAATTACTGGAGAGGATTGAGGAATAAAATACAAACAAGCACATTTTAAAGACAGGTGTTGATTAGGATTAGTTAACAGCTTTATATATGGGAGTTCAATTTTTATGAACCTGGGATTTGTTTTTAGATAAGGTGACCAAGCAAGTTGATGAAAGAAGGGCAATAGATGTAGTTTGTATTGACTTCAGTAAGGTCTTTGATAGACTGCTTTGGAAGGTGAGACTGCATAGAGTTCAGGGAAATCAGGCTAGATGATACACATTTAGTTTGATTGTAGAAAGTAGAGGGTGACAATGGAAGGATGTTTCTCAGATTTGAGGCCTGTGACTAGTGGTGTCCCTCAGGGGTTTGTGCTGGACCCATTGTTGTTTGTCAACCATCAACGATTTGGATAATAATGTACAGAGCATGGTTAACAAGCTTGCAGACGACAATACTGCACTGTGAAGAAGGTTATCAAATCTTACAAGGGGATCTTGATCAACTGAGTAAGTGGGCCAAGGAATGGCTAATAAAATTTAATTTGGGTAAAAGTTATTGGGTTAGGAAAGTCAGATTGAGGTAGGGCTTTCAGAATGAACAGCAAGCCTGTAGGAAGTGTTGTAGTACAGAGAAATCTTCGAGTACAAGTACATGGTTCACTGAAAATGGAGTCACAGGTAAAGGCAGTTTTTGGCATGCCACCCTTTACAAGTCAGAGCTTTGACTAAAAATCGGGAGCCTGTGGTGCATTTGTACAGGTTGCTGGTGAGGTCACAAGTGGGATTATTGTGCTCAGTTTTGGTTACCTACTAGAGGAATGTTGTTACTAAACCGACGAGAATACAGAAAAAATTTACAAGGATATTGCCAGTACTCAAGGTACTGAGTTATAGAGGGAGGTTGGACAGGCAAGGACTGTATTCCTTACAACATCAGAGACTGAGAGGTGATCATTTGAGGTGTATAAAAATCATGAGGGGCATTGATAGAGTGAATGCAATCAACATTTTCCCTGGGGTTGGGGAATCAAGAACTAGAAGAGCTAGGTTTAAAGGCAAGAGAGGAAGACTTAAGTAGGAATTTGAAGAACTTTCTTTGGCATAAAAAATGATACCCATGTGGAATAAGCTGTCGAAGGAAGTGGATAAGGCTGATACTATAAAAGCTTTTAAGAGCAGTCACAGACAGGTACATGAATTAGAAGGTTATGGGCCAAACATTTACAAACTGGACTAGCTTGGACAAGACACTACGTCTGGCATTGACCAGATAAGCCAAAGAGCTTGTTTTCATGCAGTTTAGCTCCATGACTCTCAGCTGATAGAAGGCCTTAAGGCACAAGAGCAAAACTGGGCCATTCAGACCATTAAGTCTGCCCTGCTATTTCATTATGGCTGATTTATTATCACTCTCAACTCCATTCTTCTGCCGTCTCTCCAAAACCCTTTGACATCCTGACTAATCAAGAATCTATCAACCACCATTTTAAACTCCATGACTTGATCTCCACAGCTGTCTGTAAGCAATGAATTCGACAGATTCACCACCCTCTGGCTAAAAAAATTCCTCATCTCTGTTCTAAATGATGTCCCTCTTTTCTGAGGTAAAGCCAGTACATCTTTTCTTAGACAAGAAGCCCAAAAATGCTCACAATACTTCAAATGTGATCTGATCAAAGCTTTTTCAAGACTCACCACCACTAAGATACAAGAGACTAATGCAAGTATTTGACCCATGCCCCTTCCTCTCACAGATGCTGCTAGACAGAGTTCTTCCAGCAGACTGTTGGTTATCACCACCATTAAGTTTTGGTCTCTATTCTATGTAATCATTCACTTTGTTCTCTCCATCCCTTTGCCTTCTCTGTAGCATTAAATGCACTTGTTTGATAACTATGTCTCATTCTGAATTCAGGCCATTGACCAGAAATATTAACTTTCTCTCTCTAAAAATGCTGCTGAATATATCAATATTATAGTTTCTGATATAAAATGGTTGTTTTTAAAAATGGCAATGGAGTCACCTACACCTGAGAGAGTTTCCTTGTAGTTTCCAAAACCTTAAGTTTGGTTTCAACGTGGCCTGCCATAAGTTAAAGAAGGCAACTGGTTTTACACAAACACATAAGAAAAGGAGTTGAGTAAAACACCACTCACCTGCCCAAAATTTCCAGAAGCTCTGCAATTCCATTATGGTGTTCTGTTTCATAAATAAACCTAAATAAAAACATTAAAAACTACAGAATGAGTAATCAGCACAGAAAAAGGTTAATCAATTCACATATCTCAGCTGGTTTTGAAAACTATATCTGATGAATCCCAGACTATTTTGTTTATTAATGCTAAAACCCCACAGAAATTTCAGGTTATCTCAGACTACCAAAATTTAAAAATCCTTTACCCAAGGACAGAGGCAATACAGATATGAATGTGGTCAGCCTTGTATCCAGCAACTAAGCAGATATGCATGCAGAAACACCAGGGTTCAATTAGGTAGAAGAGGGCGGAAAGAGTTTAGATTAAATCAAACTTTGAGTTCCAAAAAGATAGAATGAGCAAGAATTCAGCAAGAAGGGCTGGCGTCACTGATGGAAGCTGAATGGGGCAGTTTCACAAGAAAATTACTATTTCTAACAGAAAACATACATTCGAATTTTTGGCAAGGACATGTTGGCACAGAAATACTGAATTTATCTGCAGAAAATCTTGAGATTTGGAAGCTTCACTAATATATACTTGCCAGGACATTAGTATGATCAAGAATAACCCATCACAGATGTAGAATGCCAACCAGAACCTAGTTTAATTCACTGAGTACCCAAAGCATCTCCTTCAGAGCCATCAAGGACAAAAAGCCAATACAACCAGTAAACAAAAGCAACCCATACACATTATGCACTAAGCTGCACTTGTTATTTCTCAACAGGTCTGATGATTTGAGGGGATGTTACCGAATGTACTCAAGACTCAATAACTAAACATTTCAATGTCCAAAGCCAACTAAAGATCATAGCTGCAAACATACCAAAACTCCAATATCCTGGCCTCAAAAAAACTAGCAGGAGATCACAGTTCCAGCATGTGAATTGCTTGGGTGGAATTTGTGAATGAAGTTCAGTTATAGACAGGCTGAAACTTTACTTAATTCCCAGGTGAGGTGGTCATGGTCCATAAAATGGTCACTGAAGGATAAGTGTGAAGTCACTACACATTTGGAGTTCATAAATTTCCCTGCCAATTGCAACTTTACATTGAGACAATAAAAATATAGCACAAAAAAGTCATTCCCCTTGCTAAGTGCTTTCAAAGAGATACCCAACAATCCAAGTCCCCAGTTATTCTGCAATGACCATTTTCTAGTTATTGCTCAAATCGTTCGTGACGAACTCTCAGACAGCATATTCAGAAATTAGAATACAGTAAACTTCTGATCATCTGGCACCTTTGGAACTTTGTGACTGGCAGATCTTAGGACAAATGGATGTTATTCCCATTAATATTCCAATACTATTCTAATTCATTTCTTAAAGATACTTCATGGTAGTCAGATTTTCCAGTGAGCTCCAGTATGTTGAAAGGAATGCAGGAAACAGGGTCTTAGTAACAGGAGCAATAGGGTCCTGGTGTTCAAGGAAACAGGACTCAATGAGTCAAGTGATCCACCATCAGGAGTTTCTAATAAGGAAGAGTGGATCATCATGGTTTTACCCTGTTTCGTTCTGGGGCCAGCTGGACATTTCTTCATTAAATTAAAAAAACCCTACAGAACACTGAAGTATGTTGTAGATATTTTTATTATCCATAGAAACACTTCACCACTTCTCCTGACATCAAAATCACAAATTACCTGTAAAATATATTATTGATTTGTCTCCGGATGTAAGCTCTCAAGCCCAGGAACTTGCCATAGATTCTATGAAGAATTGTCTTCAGGAAATCTCTCTCCCTTGGATCCTCACTATCAAACAATTCCAGTAACTGGAAGGTAGAAAGAAACTCAATGCCTATTATTGATTTGTACACAATGAACAATACAGATACATTTGTCAGTATTTTCAAGTGTAATGTAACTGTCTAAACAACATTGCGCTTCGCTGTTGTTCTAATGATAACTTGATTTATTATCCTTTAAAATTTTTAGGTAACTGATGTCAACTGAAAAGAATCAAGCCCTAAATTTGAAGAACATTTTGAAATTATTTTGGTCTGTGTTGAAGTTAGTTTCACTCCATGTACAAAATGTTTCCGTTCATAGTTAATAAGCAATGTCTGTCCCCTGATTTCAGGTCAACTGAATTGGAAATCCTCGTCCCCCCCGCCCACCGCCCCTCCAAATGGAAGCACTGCATTTTGTTTTCTAATCGATTTGGGATGACTAGCTCTTCCAGTAACCTTTTTTCCCACCAATATTAATGTTCTTCATCCTGACAATTCTGACAAAAGATCAACCAAGTGCATTAACTGTTTCCAAATTTACCCTTATTCCCTTCCTATTTATTTTTTCCCTTGTCAATTTTTCCTTCTTTGCTACTCAATTCTAAGCACTCCCCCCCCCCCCCCCCCCCCCAGTTCTCAATTTTACATCTCCAATAAATGCACTACATTTTCGGGACCACTGGATTTGATGGGTACCCCATTCGCAGTTTTTTGCTAAGTTCATATTATAACTAGTTACTAGATAGCCTAATGAGTGAGGAACTGCAAATTAGGTTGTACAGTGCCTACAAAAAGAATTCACCCCCCCCCCCCCAACAGAAGTTTTCATGTTTTATTGTATTGAATCACAGTAGATTTAATTTGGCTTTTTTGACACTGATCCGTTTGAACAGGAGTTTGAAGAGATATGGCACGTCAACACATACAAACAAGAACTTCTACAGTTGCACTGTGGAGAGCATTCTGACAGGCTGCATCACTGTCTGGTATGGGGGGGGGGGGGCGCGACTGCACAGGACTGAAAGCATGTCCTTTCCTCACTGTTACCATCAGGTAGGAGATACAGAAGCCTGAAGGCACACACTCAGCGATTCAGGAACAGCTTCTTCCCCTCTGCCATTCCATTACTAAATGGGCACTGAAGCTTTGGATTCTACCTCACTTTTCTGTTTTTGCACATTTTAAAACAATCTATTCAATATATATAACTGATTTACTTATTTGTTATGTTTTATTTTTATTATTTTTTTCTCTCTCGCTGCTAGATTATGTATTGCATTGAACCGTTGCTGCTAAGTTAACAAATTTCACATCACATGCCAGTGATAATAATCCTGATTCTGAAAAAGATTCTTTGTCAAAATGAAAACAAATTTCTACAAATTAGTCTAAATGTATTACAATTATTAAACGCAAAATAACTGATCACATAATTATTCACCCCATTCAAGTCAGTACTTAGTAGATGCACCCTCGACAGCAATTACAGCCTTGAGTCTGGGTGGATAGGTCTCTATTGCACATCAGACACTGCAACTGTTACCCCTATTCTTCTTTACAAAACTGCTCAAGCTGTCAGTTTGCATGGGGATCATGAATGAACAGCCCTTTTCAATTCTCAATTGGACTGAGGTCTGGACTGACTAATGTCCACTCCAGGACATTAATTTAACTTTGTTGTTTAGCTTTATGCTTGGGGTTACGTTTTGCTGGAAAACATATCTTCTCCCAAGTCAGTTTTCTTGCAGACTGCATCAGGTTCTCCACAAGGATTTCCCTATATTTTGCTGCATTCATTCTATCTTCCATCTTCACAAGCCTTCCAGGGCCTGCTGCAGTGAAGCATCCCCAAGAGCATGATGCAGCCACCAATATGCTACACGGGAGGGATGGTGTGTTTTTGATGACGTAGTGTTTGGCTTATGCCAAACACAGCGTTTAGTCTTGATGGTCAAAGAACTCAATTTTGCTTTCATCACACCACAGAACCTTCTTCCAGCTGACATCAGAGTCTCCCATGTCTTCTGGCAAACTCTAAGATTTCATGTTTTTTTCCCCCAATAGTGGCTTTCTCTTTGCTATGCTCCCATAAAGCTGCAACTGGTGAAGCACCTGGGTAACAGTTGCTGTATGCGCAGTCTCTCCCATCTCAGCTACTGAAACTTGTAACTTCTTCAGAGTTGTCGCAGGTCTCTTGGTGGCCTCCCTCCTAGTCCCCTTCTTGTGCGGTCCCTCAATTTTTGTGGACAGCCTGCTTGAGGTAGATTTTCAGCTGTGCCATATTCTTTCCATTTCTTGATGATTGACTAACTGTACTCCAAGGAATATTCAGTGACTTGGAAATTTTCTTGTATCCATCTCCTGACTTGTGCTTTTCAACAACCTTTTTGCGGAGTTGCTTGGAGTGTTCTTTTGTCTTCATGGTGTAGTTTTTGCCAGGATACTGACTCACCAGCAATTGGACCTTCCAGATACAAGTGTATTTTTACTACAATCAATTGAAACACATTGACTCTCCATTTGGAGGTGTGGCTTCTAAAACCATTTGGCCGCACCAGAGATGATTTGGGCTATCACATTAAAGGTGGTGAATACTGATTCAATTATTTGGTGTTTTACATGTGTAATTAATTTAGCTCACTTTGTAGTAATCTGTTTTCACTTTAACACGAGTCTTTTCTGTTCATCAGTGTGATTCACTGTTGTAGAACAATAAACATGAAAACTTCCGGGGGGGAGGGGAGGAGGGAATATTTTTTATAGGCACTCTAGCTCCAAAACAACCAGTAGTTGGTCCCAACTGTCAGCGTGCCATTTGCAAAAGGAGGCATAGAACGTGGCATTACCACCCAACTATAAAACGCTACCACCAAGCTAAATTTTGTTCCTTTGTTCCAGGTAGTGGACATACTCACCGACAGGACAAATTTCTGGTCAACATACTTCTTGGCTATATTTGGTTGGAAGTCAGCACACTCAAGGAATCGCAGGAAAAATTCATAGACAAGCTGGAAAGATGAGCAACAATTGACACAAATTGGGCTTTCCATTGTTTAAATGCATAAATATGAATGAAAAGCAGAGGTAGCTAACTTAACTTTTGAGCCTGCTCTGGAATTTAATAAGATTATAGCTGCTATTCAATATATTGTCTTCAACTTAAAAATAGTCAAAGAGTCTGCTTTCACAGCACTTTAAAGAAAGTGATACAAAGACTCAACACCACTTGACAAAAAAATCTTCCAGCTTGAATGGACAACCTCTTATTTTCTCAGTGACCTGTGGTCCTACTCCAGTCCATAAGAGGCAATACCTTTTCCAGATCCACCTTATTAAGACTCTGCAGGATCTTGCATCTTTCAATAACCCCAATTCTCTTCAGCAAGTACAAGCCCAGTACACCAAACTTTATCATAAGCTTGATAGACCTTTGAATATTCTCCTAAAGAAACTAATACTGTACATATGACCCAGATATGGCCTCATTAATGCCCTATACAACTTCATAGGTGGAAGGGAATATTGCGATGAAGAAATTGTGATAGATATAGATTGAATGATTGGATGAAAATCTAGTGAATAGAGTTGAATGTGGGTAAAAGGAATCATAAGGCAATTACATAAACAAGATTGACCACAAAAGAATGTATTTCAGATTGATCTAAGATTTTAGTGCATGTATCACAAGTTAGACAGGTCTAAAAGTGGCTAATGCAAAGTAGTTGGAGTTTAAGTACAGGGAGGTTTTGTTACAGTTGTACAGGGAGGTTTTGTTACTGTTGTATAAGGGGATGGTGAGTTCACATCTGGAATGCTGTGCAGAGCTTTTGCCCCATGTCTTAAAAATAGATACTGTAGCATTAGGGGCAGAATAAATTTGATTTGCCAAGCTAATTCCTAGGATAAAAAGGTTATCCTATCAAGAGGAGTTGGGCAGTTTGGTTCTGTATTCCTTGATATTTAGAAGAATGAGGGGAGACCTTGTTCAAATTAGTGGAGGAGTCAAGAACAAGGCAGCAAAATAAATAAAAGACCAGTGACTTAAAACTAAGGTATGTAGAAATTTATTTTTTCGGAGGGCAGTCATCTCAAGGAATGTGGAGAACACTATTTAAGGTGGAGATAGGTACGTACTTGGAAAATTGTTGAATGGAGGGTGCAGGGAACTAACAGAAGTTGAGTCAATATTGATCAGCCGTGATCATATGGAATGGTGGGTAGACTTGAGTACCTGGCTTCCTACATCTCGTGAAACATTGGCTCCCTAATTCTGCATTCCTCCAAACTAACAAAGGACAGGTCCTTCAGCCGACAATGTTTTGCCAGTATTTTAACCCTCTCCAAGATGAATTTAATCCCTCTCTCCCTCCCTCATTTTTCTTTCATTCACGTACTTATCCAAGAGTCTCTTAAATGGCCTTAAAGTATCTGCCTTTACCAATGCTGACAGCATGTTCCATGCGCCCACCACTGTGTGTAAAAAAAAACCAAATCTACCTTTGACATGCCCCCTGTACATTCTTTCAATCACCTTAAAAATATGCCCTCTCATATTAACTGATGTTGCCCTGGGAAAATGTTACTGGCTGTCCACCCTTACTATGCCTCCATCTTATACACCTCTATCAAGTTGCCCCTCATGCTTCTTCACTCCAGAGAGAAAAGCCTTAGCTTGCTCGACCTTTCATTATATATACTCTGATTTAGGCAGCCTTTTGATAAATTTCCTCTACACCCTCTCTAAAATTTCCAAAATCTTAACACTAAGCTTTCCTCATTATTTGTTGTATTTGCATACTAATCTTCTGCAAATCATGCACCAGGGCATCAAGACGTCTCTCACCATTGTGATATTTTTATTTTACATCAAAGAGGAAAGGAGAAAGGGTGAAGCTAGCTCTTACTTCACCCTTTTCCCTCATTTCTTTATACTGGCAATCTTCTAGCTATTTTTCAGTACAAATGAAGGGACTTATCTCTTTTTATGTCATTTTTAGTTGCCTTCTCAGAAACAAGAGAAAATCTGCAGATGCTGGAAATCCAAGCAACACACAAAATGCTGGAGGAACTCAGCTGGCCAGGCAGCATCAATGGAAAAGAGTACATTAATATTTCGGGCCGAGACCCTTTAGTTGCCTTCTGTTGGTTTTTAAGTTACCCAATCCTCAAACTTCCAATTAAATTTTGTTATGTTATATGCCCACTCTTTTGCGTCTTTGCATCCCTTGTCAGCCACAGTTGCCTCATCCTCTCTTTAGGATACTTTTTTTTGATATATCTATCCTGCAACTTCTGAATTGCTCCCAGAAACTCTAGCCAGTGTTGTTCTGTCATCACCTCTGCTACTGTTCCCATCTAATCAATTTTGGCCACCTCCTCTCAAATATCTCTGTAGTTCCTTTAATTGAAGAGCTGGTGGCCCAGCCAGTTCAGCGGGTACCGGGATCAAAGTCCATGCGGGAAGGAGGCACGAGGGTTGGTGATCCCTCCCCAACCAACGACCCAACAAGTACACCAAAGTCTGACATTTGAGGCCTGGAGTTCAGGATCCCAGTGAGTCTTGGGGTTGATACCGAAGATTGAAAACCAAAGATCAATTGGAAGTCCAGAAGTCAAGGCAGAAACTCTGGGCCTGCAAGCTTACTAGGGAGGTCAGGGGCCCAGTTGGAGGACTGTGTATGTCTGAGTGGGTGGGAGGGATGGAGGAAAGAGACTTGTTTTGCTGTTTTTCAGCTGAACATTGTGGGCATGCTATATTGGCGCCAGAATGTGTGGCAGTTCTTGTGGGCTGTCCCCAGCATATCCTTAGGTTGTGTTGGTAGTTAATGCAAACAATGCATTGCAGTGTATGTGATGAATAAATGAACCTGAAAGACACCTCCCCCATGTGGGCAGAATATACAAAAGCCTGATACCACATACCATTGGGCCCAAGGACAGCTTCTATCCATTGACCATTGAACAGGTCCCATGTTCAATATCTCACAATCTACCTCATTATTTCCTTACACCATATTACCTGCCTGACTCACACCTTGTCTACAACGGTAGCATGCTATCCCTTCCCTGGTGTGATGAAAAGATCTGTATGGATAACAAGCAAAACAACTTTTCACTGTACCTTAGTACAGATGATAATAAATCTATTTACCAGACAAGAGATAAAAGGTTCCTTTGTACCGTAAATTTCTAAGATTAGGTTTTTGTACATAGTAGGACACAACAGTCAAGGTAAGACTACTTTCTTCAGACCAGAGTTTGTGAACACAAGTGCTCCTTTCTAACAAGATCAATGCTGAACATTGATGTGAAAAGGATAATAAAACCAAACAAGGAAGCTATCAGTGTAAATGCTGGCATCCTACAACTGAGGCAAGCTTTACTGTTGATTTCTGGACTCCAGGCAACCATATCCTCTCACACTCTTCCCCACCCCATTGTACTCCACAATCAGAAATGACAAATGCACCTAACCTCCACTAATTTCCTCAGAGGTGCAACTTACCTGTAGATGTGGCCAGGCAGCCTCAAGTGTGGGCTCATCTTCCTCAGGATCAAATTCTGCCCCGGTGGGGTTAGATGAAGGTGGCAATGTCCTGAATAGGTTTATTGAAAACTGAGAACATAAATATCTTATTGTTAAAGATGTAATTACATCAGCTACAAAGTAATCAATGCCATAAGTGGATAATACAGGCAGCGAACAATTCACATGCAAAAACGCCAACATTTACCAAACTAAAAAAATTGCAATCCTTTATCTGTAATTTAAAACAATGCAAAGCTGATTAGTTTTAATTTCCTTCAGTATTTGATAAACTGTACAAAAACATGTTACAATTTATTACAACATATCTCAGAACATAACAATGCAATAAGACCCAGGACAATTTTTAGTCAACCATTTGTTTCTCAATTGAGCAAGAAATCACGGAGAGAAGCTACAGAGAAGTGAGAGTACAGGAGGCAGTGACAAGTTCAAACAATTCTGACACAATCTGGGCAGAGGTACAAACTTTCCAGATAGCAAGGGAAAATTGTAAGGAAGTAGAATAATTTCTATAGGACAGGATTCTGGAAGAGCTAGCTAATAAGAACACAGAACAGTACAGCATTTTACAAGTCTTCATGATGTTGTGCCAATCTATCACTTCCCTCCCACACAGCAATCTTCTTCTTTCATCCATGTGCATATCTAGGAGTCTCTTAAATATACCTAATGTGTTCCACGCACCCACCCACTGTTTCAGAAACCTACAGTACTCTGCAAAAGTCTTAGGCACTCTAGATTTTTTTAAATATCATTTTTGTTTTAGATGTTTATTTTTTGTTTTCTGCATTAGCCTGTCAGTAGAGAAGTGCAAATTTTAGATTTCCAAACATACATTTTCCAAAACATTAAATATTAAGAGAAAATTTTGTATTCATTAAAGAGTGTAACATATTAAGTAATAGATAACTTTTCAAATAAAAACTTGGTTAATTTGTAGGTGTACAGACCAGTGCATGATTAAACAAAGATAACAAACAGGTGCGAATGATCAATGACAATGAATTGAATGAACTAAACTGATTAACTGAAACAGAAATGGGTGTAGAAGAAATCAGACTTGAAGGATAACCAAACTAAAAGATGAGGGTTGTTGCAGATGTGACAGTCTAACCTTCAAATAATCAATTCTTACACCATGGCAAGAGTGAGCATAACAAGACACAAGGTGGTCATCCTGCATCAGCTAGGTTTCTCCCAAGCAGAAATTTTGTGGCAGATCGAAGTTTCAAGGTGTTTCAGGGTGTTCTGAAGAAGCACAAAGGTTGAGGACAGGACATACAGTGGTCAGCAATGCAAACTGTACGCAGACTTCCAAATCAGAAGTCCAGCACTGCTATCAACACTGAATTCACAGAAATAAAGTATACCCCTCTACAGTCCAGAGAAGTCTTGTCAGAAGTGATCTTCATGGAAGAGTTGCAGCCAAAAAGCCATTCCTCTAAAGTGCAACAAAGTCAAGAGACTCACCTACTCACAAAAACACAAGGACTGGGTGCTGAATAATGGCAGCAAGTGCTCTGGACTGACTGCTGAGTCAAAATTTGAAATTTTTGGTTCAAACAGGAGACTGTTTTTAGAAAAACTGGAGAGCACGAAATGGATAATTGCCTGCAGTCAACAATGATGCATGGTGGAGGTTTCCCGCTGTTCAGAGCTGCATTTCTACAAGTGGAGTTTGTGATCTGGTCAGAATTAATGGAATCCTCAATGTTGAGAAATAAAAGCATCTATCACACAATACTGGAGAGGCATCGAATTGGACACAACTTAATTTTGCAGCAGGACAATGACCCCAATCACACAGGCACAGTCATAAAGAACAATCTTCAGCAAAAAGAACAAGGAGTTCTGCATCAGATGGTTTGGCCTCCACAGACCTCTGATTGACATCATTGAGGCTGTCTGGGATTACATGGAGAGACAGAATGACACAGCCAAAGCCTGCAGAAGAACTGTGGCAAGTTCACCAAGATTTGTGCAACAACCTACAAGCCGATTTTCCTATAAAACTGCACGACAGTGTACCCAAGAGAATTGATGCAGTTTTAAAGGCATACCAAATATTGATTTCATTTAGTCTTACTACTCTTTTAGTTTACTGCTCTTTATAGCAATTTTTTTCATATTTAGAAATCTTCATTTCATTAGTTTTGAGAGTATCTTTACAGAATTTTTTCTTTTTTAATACTTCATTTTCAAAATTTTCAAGAAAAAAACAATGAAATCAACAAGAACATACCAGCTCAGACATGTGTAAAAATGAAATGAGCAAAAAAAAAAGGAACATAACATTAGAGGGACGCCTATTGTACAAAGTGCTCAAAAATACTAAACATTAAATCGCAAATGAGGGCCGTTTGAAATCAGCTGGGGGAAAGTTGTTTGTCCGCCCCCGGCCTTGATCAGGTAGGCAAGAAATGGATCCCAGATAGCCGAAAAATTTTTAATTGAATTAGTTCTCAGGAACCTAAGTTTCTCCATCTGTATGACTGAGATCATATCAGCCATCCATCTCTGAAAGGAAGGGGGAGAGGGTGATTTCCATTCCCTCAAGACAAGTCTTTTGGCAACAATCATCACCAGCATCAAAGACTGTTGTATGGCTGTAGAGAAACAAATAGTAGATTGCGAGCAGCCAAAGATGGCAAGACCAGCTTCCAAGGGGAAGGGCCTCTTATAGGCCTTTTTGTACCAGTCGAATATTTTGGACCAACATCCAGTCAGTAATGGGCAAAATCAAAAGGCGTGTGACAACGTGGCCTCCGTCCCTTCGCATCTATCACACATTGGCGAGACAGACGGGTAAATCTTGTGCAATCTAAGTTTAGAGTAGTGGGGACAGTGAACAACTTTAAACTGCATCAGTTGGTGTCTGCTGTTAACAGAGCAAGCCTGTATCATAGACAAACTCTTGTCCCAGGCAGCTTCAGATAATTCAATGCCCAATTTCTCTCTCCAGCCATCTCTAATCTTCATAGTAGACGCGACAGTGCAATTATCAAACAAATGTACAAACTCAGAAATGAGATGCTTGGAATCAGGAGGGTTCTTTAAAATATCAAAAAAAAAGCTTCCCTGGAAGGATTTCAGAATTACAAATCTTCGATTGAATGTAATGTCTAATTTGTAAGTAATGAAAAAAGTGGGAATGAGGCAGCTCAAATTTCTCTTTCAGCAGACTAAATGTTGCAAACCGTCTCTCTATGTACAGGTCTTCAAAAGAAACTAGACCCTTCCCCCTCCAAGCATGATAGGTTTTATCTGACCATGAGGGTAGAAAGGAGTGATTGAAACAGATTGGTATTTGTACAGAGGTCTCTGGTAAATTTAGAACGCTCTTAATCTGATTTAGAATTCTGACGGAATTTTTCAAAACAAAACTCAAACTTTTTGAAGTCTCAGGCTTTTCTAGCTTAGAGAACAGCATGGCTGACAAGGAGGAACTGACAACAGAGTTAGACTCCATACATAGCCACAAGGGAGCCCCAGGAACTGAGTTATCCAGAGCCCCCTGTTGCCAAAACATCAAAGCCCTAGCATTGACAGCCCAATAACAGTGTCTAAATACAGGTAATCCCAGCCCTCCCTTCAGACTTGGGCTTATGTAAATGAATTCTCAAAATCCTGTGATTCTTATAATTCTAGATACAAGACAAAATTATGGAGTCCAATTCTTTAAAGAAGGCTGATATAAGAAAAATGGGGAGATTTTGACAAAGATAGAGAAACCTAGGAAGGGAAACCATTTTAATTGAATTTATACGACCAATCACAGACAGAGGTAGAGTTTTCCAACTTTCTATATTCTGTTTAAGTTTTGAGATAAACTCCGCAAAGTTTAATTCAAATATTAATTTAGGATCTTTGGGGATTGCCAAGCCAAGGTAAGTAAAGTGATCTTTAACTACTTTGAACTGGGCACTTTCCAAAAAACACCGCGTGCAGACATTGGAGAGGGGCACAAAGTCACTTTTTGTCCAATTAATTGAGTATCCTAGGTTTTACGTTTTATTTGGTTTGATGTGGTAGGTTATTTTCTGGGTCTGGGAACGCTCAAAAATTTTTCCCATATAAATTAATGGTAATTGCTTCTTCGCTTTACGACATTTTGGCTTACAAACAGTTTCATAGGAACACCCTACCTTTGGATAGTGGGGGTAACCTGTACAAGGTGCATCTTATCATCTAATTGCAAGCTACAGGTCTTCTGGATTCAACAGTTCATATTCAGATACCTCAGCTCTTCAGTGCATGCCAGATCTGGCTAGTTTTGACTCAGGGTCAAAAATCAGTTATTTTATAACTGTCCTTGCTCTCGAACTGTCTCCACTCACCCAACAATCAGATAGTCTGTTTTATAGCTCATTCCCACAATGATCTGAGTCTTAAAGATACATTCTCTTCGTCCTAACTATTCTTCTCCCATCCTCTCCTAGTTCAAACACACATTTTCTCTTTCCTAGTTCTGACCAAAGGATTTTGAACCAAATGTGAACACTACTTCTCTTTCAGCAGTTGCTACTGGGCATAATGTGCAAACTTAGCAATCATTATTTTTATTTTGGCTGGAATTTGTTAATGGGAACAGAATCAAGTCTTAGAATTTTATCTTGTGTAAATACAGGGGGACTTGGTGGAACTTTATAGTGTACTGCTTCTACAGAGTATGAAAATCCGAAGAAAGAGAATCAGCTTTGTTACTTCATTCACATCTCAGGAAAAAGCAAATGCAGGCATGGTGGAAAACCTTGTTTGTGGAGTTCAGATTTTGCACCATTCTCAAAAACCTGAAGAGTAGAAAGCACAATCAGTTGCAGCTGACTTGGTGCTTGAGCAAGAGTTAATGTCACTCTAGTCCATTTACAAAGCTGAGTGTTTCACAGACAGAACAGGCAAGAAGACAGCACAGCTGTGCTGAGGCAGTGTAGAGAAAGAATTATTGGGTGACAAAAAGGGAGGTTATCTGCAACACAGTGTAAGTTCCTTTGTACAACTGTATGTCTGTAATTTGGGCATTTGTAACCTAGGGATGGGCTTTATAGCTTATTTTCATTGGCATGAACAAGTGGCCTTAATGGTCTCTTCTTGGAATGGAAACTTTCCATGAATTTACAGTACCTCTTCTGTAACACACCAAATAACCAGTCAAAATTCTTCAGACTCACTTCCTTGTTAGAGCTGAATCCACTACCTACTGACCACGAGTGCTACTAAAGAGCTGAGAAGAATATATAAAGTATTAATTAGAATAGCAAAAGTGTGTTAGTCTGGTTTTTCCTACTGTGTATACGAAACAAATTCATGTAAGCTTACCATAATAACAGCCTCTGGGTAAATAGCTTCTGTGATCACATCCCGGTTGTGGGTTATGTATTCCACCATCTCGTTCAAACCTGCTCGTTTCACTTCTTTGTATTTGAGGTCACTGAGAGGGTCAGAGACAAAGTCAAATAGAACACAGCATTGTCGTAACTTCTGAACAAACAGATCTTCTCTCTCATGGGCTTGTGCATCTGCAGAATGAGAAAACATTTAAAAATTGCTGGGATTAAGAGCAATAGTGATATGCGATATGTAACTGAAAAAAATCAACTCATCTGTTTAGCTTCACAAAATAAATTGCACAATTGTACAAATTCACTCAAATATTTAGGAGTACAGTTGTGCATCAAAAGTAGCATTAAATGCACAAAACAGAACAGCCACTCCAGAACCACCTGGCCAAAGGTGGGTGTATCTAACAAATGGTTTTTATGTAGAGATTGAGAAATATCGTATGATTTAAGATGTAGGAGCAGAATTAGGCCAGTTGGCCGATCAAATCTGCCAATTTCTACTGTCACCAGAGGCAAATGGGGGAGCAATTTCAGGTGATGAATTAGGCACATGATGATATTACAACACAGTTTTCTCATTTATTTTAGGATGTGAAGAATGCTGACATTCTGAAGAATGCTATTTGTTGCCTATCTCTGATTTACCATGACCATCTTTCTGGCAGAAAATATTCACCAATATCTTTGGTGAAGATATTCCAATATTGCTTTAGGAGAGGAATTTTCAGGATTTAGATCCAGTGAAGATGAATGACTGGCAAATTATTTCTAGGTCACAATGGTGTGCAACTTGAAAGAGAAGCTGCAGTGATGGTACTCCCATAGGTCAGCTACCTTCAACATGAGGTACTCCTGCCAGTACATTTTGTTGATGGCACACTATGCACTGCTGGAGAAAATTAGTGTCAGGATGACGGATGGGATACCATTTAAGTGGCTGCTTTATCCTGTTGAAGCTGTGTTTCAAGTGCTGCTCGAACTAAATTCATCCACACACGTGCAGAATATTCCACCATGTTCCATTTGTGCCTTGTAGATGGTGAAAAGGCTTTGGGATGTCAGGAAGTAAGATACATGTCACAGAATATCCAGATTATGACCTGCTCTTGCAGCTGGAATGATCTAATTAAATTCATGCTCAACAGTGACATCCAGGATACTGATTTTATTTAGTTATTTAAAGATACAGCATAGAATAGGCTATCCCAGCCCAGCAACCCACTGATTTAACCTTGGCCTAACCACAGCAGAACTTACACCTCAATTTTAAATTAATTTAATGGTCTTCTCCACATTCAGGGTAACAGAATAAATAAATACACCATCCATCCCCAGTCTCCAATAATACTCCATTCCAGGCATCCAGACAACAAATCAGTGAATCTCATCTGCATCTTCTCCAGTTCAATCACATCCTTCCTGCAGTGTAGTGACCACCTTTTCAGGAATGATGTAACGTATGTTTTACAAACTTGTTACATAATGACCCAGCTTTTATATTCTAACAGCATGTCCAATGAAGACAGCTTTCCATAAGCCTTCTTCATCATCTTATCCACTTATGCTGCCACTTTCAGGGATCTATTGATTTGTACACCAAAGTCTTTGTTCATCAACATTCTCCAGGGTTCTGCCAATTACTGTACATGCCCTAGAATTCTTTGCATTCCGAGAATGAATCTGTTTCAGAAATCCTTGGACGTGTGCCAAGATTCCTTTGTTTCTCCCTGCTCTCCAGACATCACCGTGCATTAGTCTTCCTAAACAGCATCACCTCAAAGGTTCAAAATGCATTTTTAAAGTATACAGAATACAACTCGAGATTTTTCCTCCTGCAAGCATCCACAGAACACGAACACACACACACACACACACACAAACCCATTCAAGAAACCATCAAACACCCAACACACAAAAAAAGAACAAATTGCACAACAGGTTTAAAAAAAAAACAAGCAGATGACACAGAATATCAAACATCAAATCAGGAGACCAATAGTATTCAGTTTAGTTCAGTTCTGTGCTGCTGACCCACTGCAGGCTACAGGGCCATTCTTTGCCGAAGCTCCCCAGTCTGCACTGACCACTCTGACAAAGCTACTCAAAAACAGCAAAGCATAATCAGAATGCAGGAAAACATGAAACATGAACCTCAAAGACCCCCAAACGAGTCCACAACCTGGGTGACTAATCCTCAAAATGAAGATCCCAAGACTCCTACACCTTCCTCCGACAGTAGCTAGTGATAAAGAGAGGATGACCGGTCAAACGTAGACACTTGGCGCTGAACGACTGCCTGTCCTCCGTTCTCATCCTTGTTGACTTCAACCTTGCTACACACCTCAATTGGAGAGAAGCCATGCAATTGATCATGGGCTCATGCCCCATCTCCAGGCTTTGAAGCCTCCAGGCCTCACTCTGCTCCAAACTTCACTGAACCCCCTCAGAGATAGCAAAATGCCAGATCATCCAATCAGCCCAAAAACACACCTTCAGAATGTAAATCACACCTTCTAATAACACACAGCTAAATAGTAGAATCACATTTGAAAGAAATAGTAAAAGTAATTTTGTGAACTGTCTGCAGGACATCGCAGTAGGTCGCATTGTTCACTGGCACCACCTTGAAGTTCAGAATGAAGTTCTCTCTGCCAATGCTGTTCCAAACTAATAACCATCATCCTGCCAGAACATCTTTCAAGAAGATGAACCCTTGCAAGGTGTCAGGTCCCAATGATGTATGGCAGGGCACTGAAAACCAGTGTCAACCAAATGGCAATACTGTTCAAGGACATCTTCAATCTTACACTGCTGCAGTTGAAGGTTCCTACCTGCTTCAAACAGACAGCATTCAAACCAGTGCCCAAAAGAGCAGGGTGAGCTGCCTCAATGACCATCGCCTAGATGCACTCTCATTCTACTGGGATAAAGTGCTTTGAGTGGTTGGTTATGGCTAGAATCAACTCCTGTCCAAGGACCTGCAATATAACAGGCCCTCCACTTGGCCGTGCACTACCTATGCCAGGATTATGTTTATTGATTACAGCTCAGTGTTCAACTCCATTATACCATCACTACTAATCAACAAGCTCTAAAACCTGGGCCTCATTGCATCAATGTTGGGCAATTATAAAGAGTTAAGGTAGCAAATTTCACAACACATACCGGTGATAATAAACCTGACTGATTCTGACAAGGCATCACAATGGCTATATTTCATTAAGAGTTTGAGGGGATTTGGTCAGTCACCAATGATTCTAGCATAATTGTTCAGATGTAGTGTGGAGAGCATTCCAACTGGTTGCATCACTGTCTGGTATGGAGGGCCACTGCACAGGATTGAACAAGGCTGCCAAGAGATGTAAACTCGGCTAGCTCTGTCGTGGCCATCTTCAAAAGGCAATGCCTCAAAAAGGCAGCATTCATCATTCGATCACAAAGCCAATTTTGTATCCAAGTTGCCAATTTGACTTGGAACCCATGGGCTTCAAACTTTTGAACCATTTTCCCATGCATGATTTTGTTAAAGGCCTTACTGAAAACCCACATGTACTGATTGCATCAACTGCACTGTCTTCAACAAAATTTGGTTACCTCTTCAAAAGTTTCAAACAGATTAGGCAAGATCTCCCCCAACAATACCATGCTTAATACTTTGATTTATACTGTATTTCTAAGGATAGATGAACTATCCCTCAGGATTTATTCCAATAACTTATCTAGCACTGATATTTGATTCATAAGCCAGTAATTACCAGGCTTATTCTTGTAGCCCTTCTTAAGTGAAGGTAGCACATTTACTGTCCTCCAGTCATCTGACAGCTCACCTGCAGTCAGCAAAGATTTAATATTTTCTGCTGGGCCCCAACAATCTCCTCTCTTGCCTCCTGGAGGAGTCTAGGATACATTTCATCAAGTCCTGAGAAAGCATCTTACCTTTTAACCTGCTTGTTACCTGCATGCTTAGATAACTGGAGAACCAAATTCATGAAACAGTCTGTTTCAAAGAACATCTGCTTTTCAGTTTTGCCCAATATCACACATTATACTCCAAATGAAGGGACAGTAGCATAAATCAGGAATCTACAGACAAGTTTATACTGACATGTCTTTGGAAAAACAAAGCAGGTTGCAGTGAACAAAGCAACAACTAATGATGAAGATCAAAAATGTCCAAATCACTGGCATTGGTTGAAAATGTGATGCCATCATTCAAAAGTGTGATGTTGATTGAAAACAGGTGTAAGTATTTTCTGACAAGATTTACTTTCTCATTTTTATGAAGATGAGGCAAGACGGGGCAGCTCAACTAAATGTATAAACTCTATAATCACGGTTATCCAAAGCTCAGTAGTCGCAATACAGTTTGCAGATGATACGCGTGCATGCAGAACATCTAAGCCATCATTAACATTTTCAATGAAGAGGGAATGACATTCTCAAGGAAGATAAAAGATATCCCAATAATGCATGAGAACCAAGAGTTCAGTAAATAACTTTTTTCTTTAAATTATTACTAGAAGAATTCATGAGTTTGGAAACTCAAATCCCAAGGATCCAACTGCCCACAGGGGCAGTCATAGTGTGGTCATCACCTTCGAGTCCTTTACAGATCCTAGTTGGCATAACCTGGTCCCTGACCTGAACAGTCAACCATTTCTCTCTCCCTAGATGCCACTTTGAGTGTTTACAGCATTCTGAGTTTACATGCAGTTTCTGGAATTGTCTCTGCAGATTGCAGGCTGGCAAATATGACCCCACCAATTGAGACACGAAAAAACAGATGGGTGAAGAATTCAGACCTCAAGTAAAAAACATTGGTAAAAGAACAAAGTGACATAAGGGAGCTGATGTTACGAAATTAAGGGGAATAGGAACAGCTAGAATACTCTACATGAAGCTGGTGCAGGCTTGAGCAGAATTATTCCTTCTGCACTGTAACCATTGCACTGAGAACGGTCCTGTTGTGACCTCACCAAACAGGGCAAACAACCAAAAAACAAATGTATAAGAGACAACAAACTGCAGAAATGCAAAAGAAATCTGAGGGCTCTGTCAGTCAGAGTTGACCAGAGATATTGCGTCCTAGCTATCTATACATGCAAATCTGGGCAATACAATATGGAGAGCAACCTCCCACTCCACGAAACTGATGAAACCAAAGGAATGGCAGAGACCGATATAGTTTGATACCAGCGGCGTCACAAGAGTTGCCAGTCAACAATGAACTCCCTGAGAAGCTCCAGCTGCAGATCCCACCCCCTCCCTCCCTCCCCGGGTTTACTCCCAAAGCCTTCCCCATGAGTAGGAAAAGCCACAAAGCAGTGCAAGCTTGAGATCAGAGTTCTTCTTCTTCTAGATGAGCTGCCAACCACAGCTGATGAGCCCCATCAGCCCAAAAAGAAGTAATAATAATAAATAAGCAAGCAATAGAGAACATGAGATGAAGAGTCCTTGAAAATGAGTCAAAAGGTTGTGCAAACAGTTCAGTGATGGGGCAAGTAAAGTTTTCCCCATGGTTTAAGAGCCTGATAGCTGAGGGGTAATAACTGTTTATGAACCAGGTGGTGGGAACCCCGAGGCTCCTGTACTTTCTTCCTAATAGCAGCAGTGAGAAAAAGAGCATGACCTGGGTCGTAGGGGTCCCTGATGATGGTTGCTGGTTTCCTGCCACAACACTCCACATAGATGTGCTCAATAGTGGGAAGGGTTTACTCATGGTGGACTGGTCCATATCCTCTACCTTCTGTGGGATCCTTCTATTCAAGGGCATTGGTGTTTCCACAGCCAGCCAGTCAACATACTCTCCATCACACTTCTATAGTTTGTCGAAGTTTTAGATATCACGCTGAATCTTCGCAAGCTCTTGATACTTAATCTGCTTACATTTAATCTGTTGATGTTTAACTTTTCAGAAAAAGGTGTAATGCCAGATGAATGGGAGAAAGTACCCATGAAACTAACATCTGTGGAAAAGGTAATCCAACCCTTAAGAGGTGGAGGATTATCTCCAGGCAATTATAGATTTATATTTTTATGAAGCTTTGGAAAAATAATGCAACTCAAATAAAGAAAGGTAGTTTCATTATTTAGGAGGAAGTATAATACATTTAGCATGGATTTGTAGAAGACAGCTTTGTTTAACTGAAAGGAACAACTGATTAGACCATGGTTGATAAACTCAGCTAGGTTTTCAAAAGGAGAACCATTGCTGAATCTGAAAATAGAAAACTCTGACGAGGAATCAGAGGGAATTTAAGAGGATTTCAGCAATGAGGGAAGAATGGAGGAGTTCAGGATGCTTTGTTTGGAACACAGAGGAACCTAAAGAGAAGCTTAATTGAGATGTACAAAATTACGAGTGCTGAGAAAGGGGAAGGACATAATCTCAAAACTGTTGTACCTTTTCGCACCTTGTGGCACATCGGGCTGCACCTTACTGCTTTCTTTAGCATTTTTGTCTTTTTTTTTAAAAAATGAGGCAGAGTTGCCAGCTTGATGCTCAACCCAACACAGACAGAAAATGTGCAAGGAGCTGGCCAGATTGGAACCTGGTACTCCAAGTCTGGATGCAGATGCCACTACACCACTGGCCGGCAAATCTTAAAATACAAAGAGGCATGGGATTTAAAGTAATCAGTAAAAGGAATAAAGAGACGAGGACAATAAATCCCACCCTAAGAGTGGAAAGGATCGGGCTAGTTGGGTAGCTCCTTTGGAAATAACACAGGCACAATGGTCTGAATGGACTTTCGTGTTTTAATTTTTCCACGATATCTACGAACACAAGAGGATACTTATCACCAAAGGTTGAACAGACCTTAGAAAATAAAGCTGAAGGGAACTCTCCACCATAGGGGGTAGTTAAAGCAGACTGTCAAAGAATCACAAAATGCAGGAAATTCAAAATAAAAATAGAAAATGCTGGAAACCCAGTAGGCCAGGCAACTTCTGTTGATGTTCAGGCGTTAGAGCCCACACTGTAAATGTGTGCATTGTACAGTATATAGAAATGTAAAATTCAATACTGTCATTAATGGGCTTTTGAGAGGTGATTGCTGTATTACATTGTTTGGGAAAAAGTATTTCTCTGCAATGGGTTAGATATTTAACCCTATAATGTCAACCTATTCCCCGCCTTTCCTAAAATATTTTGTCACTTGGCGGACATTTTCCTGAGCTCAGAAAGTTAATAGTTAACTCCCCCCAACCCCCATTGTTTACCCGTAATTTGCTTTAAATGTATTCACAACCAGCAGGCTCCACTGGCTACAGGTCTGTCTCTCCCCAACTGTTTTCTTGACACTTCCAGAGCTACTAACTGGATTTAGTACCACCAAAAAATATTCCCTTGGCTTCTGACCAGGCTAGCCTGCATCTGTCATGAGATACAAGACCATAAGATAGAGCAGCAGAAGTAGGCTATTCAGCCCATTGAATCTGCCCCACCATTCAATCATTGGCTGATCCAATTCTTCCAGTCATCCCCACTCATCTGCCTTCTCCCCATGCCCTTTGATGCCCTGGCTAATCAAGAACCTATCTATCTCTGCCTTAATGAACCCAATGACTTGGCCTCCACAGCTACTCCTGGCAACAAATTTCACAGATTTACCACCCTCTGACTAAAGTAATTTCTCCGCATCTATGTTCTAAATGGACGTCCTTCAACACTGAAGTCGTGCCCTCTCGTCCTAGACTCCCCTACCATGGGAAAGAACTTTGCCATATCTAATCTGTTCAGGCCTTTTAACATTCTGAATGTTTCTATGAGATCTTCCCTATTTTTCTGAATTCCAGCGAATACAGCCCAAGAGCTGCCAGACGTTCCTCACATGGTAACCCTTTCATTCCTGAATCATTCTCCTGAATCTTCTCTGAACCCTCTCCAATGCCAGTGCATCTTTTCTAAAATAAGGAGTCCAAAACTGCACACAGTACTCTGAGTGGTCTCACAAGTGCCTTATAGAGCCTCAACATCACATCCCTGATCTAATATTCTAAACCTCTAGAAATGAGTGCCAACATTGCATTTGCCTACTTCAACACCGACTCAACCTGGAGGTTAACCTTCAGGTATCCTGCACAAGGATTCCCAAGTCCCTTTGCATCTCTGCATTTTGAATTCTCTCCCAATCTAAGTAAGTCTGCCTGTTTATTTGTTCCACCAAAGTGCATGAACATACACTTTCCAACATTGTATTTCATTTGCCACTTCTTTGCCCATTCCCCTAAACTATCCAAGTCTCTCTACAGGCTCTCTGTTTCCTCAACAATATCCGCTCCTCCATCTATCTTTGTATCATCGGCAAATTTAGCTACAAATCCATTAATCCCATAGTCCAAATCACTGACATACATCGTAAAAAGCAGCAGTCCCAACACTGACCCCTGTGGAACTCCACTATTAACTGGCAGCCAGCCAGGATAGGATCCCTTTATTCCCACTCTTGGTTTTCTGCTGAGAAGCCAATGCTCCATCCATGCTCGTAACTTCCCTGTTACTCCATGGGATCTTATCTTGCTAAGCAGCCACATGTGCAGCACCCTATCAAAGGCCTTCTGAAAATCCAAGTACACCACATCTACTGCATCTCCTTTGTCTACCATGCTTGTAATTTCATCAAGAAACTGCAGTAGGTTAGTCAGGCATGATCTTCCCTTCAGGAAACCAAGCTGGCTTTGGCCTATCTTGTCATGTGGCTCTAGGTACTCTGTAATCTCATACCTAACAATTGATTCCAACAACTTCCCAACCACCTATGTCAGGCTTACAGGTCTATAGTTTCCTTTCTGCTACCTCCCACCCTTCCTAAATAGCAGAGCAACATTTGCAATTTTCCAGTCATTTGGTACAATGCCAGAATCTATCGATTCTTGAAAGATCATTGTTAATGCCTCCGCAATCTCTCCAGCTACTTCCTTCAGAACCCAGGAGGTGCATTCCATCAGGTCCAGGAGATTTATCCATCCTCAGACCATTAAGCTTCCTGAGCACCTTCTCAGTCTTAATTTTCACTGCACATACTTTTTCCTGACACTCTTGAATGTCCAGTATACTGCAGATGTCTTCCACTGTGAAGGCTGATACAAAATATGCATTCAATTCCCCTGCCATCTCTGTGTCTCTCATTACAATATCTCCAGCGTCATTTTCTATTGGTCCTATACCTACCCTCAACTCTCTTTTACCCTTTATACACTTAAAAAAGCTTTTAGTATCATCTTTGATATTAGAAGCCACCTTCCTTTCATAATTCATTTTATCTTCCTAATGACCTTCTTAGTTTCATTTTGCAAGTTCTTAAAAGCTTCCCAATCTTCCCACTAGCTTTGGCTTCATTGTATGTCCTCTCTTTTGCTTTTACTTGCCCCAACTTCATTTGTCAGCTATGGTAGTGTCCTTCCATTTGAACATTTCTTCTTATTTGGAACATATCTGTCTTGCACTTCCCTCATTTTTCACAGAATCTCCAGCCATTGCTGCTCTACTGTCTCTTTCCAGTCAACTTTGGCCAGTTCCTTTCTCATGCCATTGTAATTTCCTTTACTCTACTGAAATACCGACACATTGGAATTTTGTTTCTTCTTCTCAAATTTCAAAGTGAACTTGATCATATTGTAATCACTGTTCCCCAAGGGTTCCTTAACCTTAAGCTCTCTTATCACCTCCAAATCATTGCACAACACTCAATCCAACACAACCGATCCCCTGGTGGGTTCAACAACAAGCTATACTAAAAAGCCATCCCTTAGTACGCTCGGCAGAGGATGGTGCTCGGAGAAGCTGTGCCTGAGGGGTCAGCCTGGAGGTTCGACGGACTTGAGAGTCCTTTTGACGGACTCAGGTCGCTTTCAGTGTGTGCTGCGTCTGCGAGGCTGAGTTGGGCGGCACCTTGGAAGTCCATAGAGGGGGTACTCCCTTCTGCTGCCGGCGTGGGATGGCGAGTCTGTCGGGACCCTGGGGACTTGTGGAAACTGTGGTGATTTCTTTTGAACTTACAGTCCTTTAACATCTTGGACTATTTTTACTGTGCCCATAGTCTGTTTTTTTTTAATCAATTATGCTATTGTTTGCACTGTTGTAACTATATGTTGTAATTATGTGGTTTTGTGCAGGTCTTGTAGTTTTAGTTCTTGGTCTTGTTTTTGTCTGGTGGATTTGGAGCTCCTTTCCAAGTAAAGCACTAGACGGTAGCGCGATATTAATACACAGCAGCCTCTCCGGACTCTGGATTGGGGATTGCCAAACGTTACGTGGATTTTCTGGTGTAGTCTGTTTTGTCATATGCTTTTGAGATATCATTCTGGGGGAACGTTATCTCATTTTTTAACTGCATTGCATTTGTGCTTTCTAAATGACAATAAACTGAATCTGAATGTTAGACATTCTACAAATTCTCTCTCGAGGTCCAGTACTGGCCTGGTTTTCCCAATCGACTGTCATGTTAAAATCCCCAAAGATTATCATGACATTGCCCTTCTGACATGCCTTTTCTATCCCCTGCTGTAATTTGTAATCCACATCCCAGCTGCTGTTTGGAGGTTTGTATACAACTGCCATTAGGGTCCTTTTACCCTTGTCATTTCTTAACTCAACCCATAGAGACCCTACACCTTCTGATCCTATGTCATCCCTTCAATTTATGATTTAATATTGTTTCTTATACACACGGCCGTAACAGCCCCTTTGCCTACTAATCTATCTTTCCAATACACCATATATCCTTGGACGTTCAGCTCCCAATGGCAGCCATCCTTTAGCCAAATTTCAGAGATGGCCACAACATCATAATTGTCACTCTGAAACATTATGTTGTGCTCCTGTCCAGATCTCATCAGTAGGAGCATGGTAAAATTGAAATTGGAACATAGAATAGTACAGTACAGGAGAACCTGTCCTTTGGCTCACAATGTTGTGTTGGATTAATTCAACTAGTAAATAAATTCCCAACTAAACTAATTCCTTCTGCCTACACCATATCCATGTTACTCCGTTCTCTGCAAATTCATGTGCCATTTAAGAGGCTCCAAGACATCTCTGTAGTATTTGCCAACACACTACCATCCCTGCAGTGCATTCCAGTGTAAAATAAAACCTGCCCCATACATTTGTTTTGAACTTACACCCTCTCACCATAAATACATTCCCTCTAGTTTTAACATTTCAACCTTGGGGAAAAAAATACCAGCTGTTTACTCTGTCAATACCTCTCAATCTTTTAAACTTTGATCAGGTCTCTTCTCAGCCTCTACTGCTCTAGAGAAAACAACCCAAGTCGTCCATCCTCCTTATAGCACATGCCTTCTAATCCAGGTAGCATGTTGGTAACCCTCTTCCGCACCCTCTTGTGAGCCTCCAACATTCTTCCTCTAATGGGGTGACCAGAATTTAATGCAATTCTTCAGATACAGCCTAACTGAAGTTTCAGAAAACTGCAACTGAATTCCCCAGCTCTTGAATTCAGTGCTTTGACTACTAAGCAATGGACTTAGATCCTTAGATCCCTCTCTACATCAACAATGTTAAGGATCTTGCCACTAACACCGTACATTTGATGTCTCCAAGTGCAATACTTCAGTTGGCACTGCTAAACTCTATCTGCCATTTCTCTGGCCACAGCTGTAACTGGTCTATATCCCTGTATTCTTTGTTAGTCCTCTGCACTATCCAGAACACCAATCTTTGTATTATCTGCCAACACACAAACCCACCCATCTACGTTTACCATGAGGTTATTCTTACACATATACAAATAGCAAGAGTCCCAGTATGGTTCTCCACAAAACATCACTAGTCACAGACTTCCGGCCAGACTCAGTCAGACCAAGCACTACCCTCTGTCTTCTGTAAGCAAGTGAATAGAAATTAAGTTGCAGAGCAAGTGGGGTAGAACAAAGGGAATAATTCCACCCTTTCATCACAAGAACACTGGTGTCACTGTATCAGAACTGAGGGACATCTCGAGCATTATCAGGCAGTCTCTCAAAGTCATTACTGTTACAGATGAGTGGCTGCAGTGAATAGTATAAGAGGCATTGGAAAAACAAGAAGAAAAAGGAAATAGAGAATTGTCCTGACATACGAGGGAGAAAAGATGAGAGGAGGCCCAGCTGAATTCCTCAGTACTATCATTTCAAGATACCTATTCTGAGTCCAGCACAACAACACCTCTCCTTCCTTAGAAGTTTGTGAAGATCCAACATATCCAAAACTTTGATAAACTTTTATAAATGTGTGGTGGAGAGTATATTGACTGATTGCATCACAGCCTATATCGAAACATCAAAGCCCTTGAATGGAAAATGCTACAAGTAGTGGACACAGCCCAGTCCAACATGAGTAAAGCTCTCCCCGCTGTTGAGCGCATCTACATGGAGCGCTGTTGTTGGAAAGCAGCATCCATCATCAAGGACCCCCACCATCCAGGCCATGCTCTCCTCACATTGCTGCCATCAGGAAGGTATTAGTGGAGCCCCAGGACCCACACCAACAGACTTTTGAACTAGAGGGGATAACTTCACTCACCCGTCACTGAACTGTTCTCATTACCTATGGACACTTTCAAGGATTCTATATCTCATGTTCTCAATATTTATTGCTTATATATTTGTTATATATTTTTTTCTTTTGTATTTGCAGTTTGCTGTCTTTTGCACATTTGTTGCTTGTCCATCCTATCGGGTGCAGTCTTCCATTGATTCTGTTGTGTTTCCTTGTCATCATGGACCATTACCCTGTCATGGTGAGGGGGCTTGTGTATCTCAGTGATGCTATGAGCCACTCAAGATGGACAGGTCATGGTGGACAGGTCCTACTAAATATGGGCCACTGGGGAAGGAAATGACAACCCAATCCAGTAATTTGACAAGAAAACCTTATGGAAAAGTCCATGAGGTTACGAAGAGTTGGACTTGACTTAACGACTGAACAACAAACATTGTTTGTTGGATTTACTGTATATACCAGGAAAACAAATCTCTGGGATATACATGGTGACAACTGTACTTTGATAATAAATTTACTTTGAACTTTGTATGTGCAAATAGCCTGTTTATTAAGTGATATGGATGACAGCCAGCTGAAATGAAACTGGGAGATATTGATGGACCAAACAAGCATTGGGCAGGGGCCTAAATGACCCACTTGTTCATAATTTGCTAAAACTCAAAAGATGCTTGATTCATTTTACATTTGGAGTTCTGGTACAGTATATGAGACACTACAAAGGAATGTACATTAAGTGAGTGTCCAAAACTCTGGCAAAGAAATCATAATGTGGAGACATGTGAAACTGTTCATTTTGCCAAGAAAATAAAGCAGCAAATTATCTAAATGATGGGAGACTGCAGAGCAATCTAGGTGTCTGAACTCACAATTCATAGATTAGTCTGCAGGTAAGCAAGCAATGAGGAAAGCTACCAAAACAGGGGAATACACAGAGGTTATGTTTCTGCTGTAGAGGTTACCATTGAGACCACAGATGGAATACTGTGTAAAATATTGGTCTTAAAAGAGGATACGTTATGTTAAAGCACCTCAGAGATAGTTTACTTGTCCACTATAATGCACAAATTCTAGAAAAGGTTGGATAGCTGGTCTTGTATCGGCCACAATTTGGAAGTAGAAGAGGGACTAAATTGAAACAAACAGGACTCTAACATGTTTATAATGAATATTTGTAAGGGATTTTCCTCTTGTGGAAAGCATAAGGTGAGGGGAGAGATTTTAAAAAGATCTAAAGGGAAAGATTTTCCACAGAGAATGGCTGTTGCCTGGAACAAGGCACCAGAGGTGTGGATACAGTTACAATTACAATGCTTAGAAGTACATTTGTACTCTACTTATAGTAAAGACAAAGAAATACAAGCTTAATGGGGAAAGACGAGATTAGTGTAAAAGGGGCACAGTGTGCATGAACAAAGTGGGCCGAAAGGGACTATTTATGTGTTATACGCTTAGATAATCTGATGATGCATGGACTGCGTTCTGAAACTGTGTGTCCAATGCAGCTAATACTTACTGAAAAATCTATTTAAACAAACAAGTCCATCTTATCAGAGCCAGAACATGACAGTACTGAAACCTTTTATCCAACTCATCCACGATGACTAAGTGCCTCCCTGAGCTTATCCATTTGCCAGCATTTGACCCATATCACTCAAAACCTCTTACCCACAAACCTCTCCAATAATCTTTTAAATATTTAGTTGATCCACATTCCCTTTGAAAAGGGCTTTGACATTCAAGCTGTCATCAAACTGTTTTTTGAAAAATGGATCAAGTCTTTCTAACTCCACTAACTTTTCAAACAGCAAGCTTTGGCAACCTCAACTCTCTGAAAGTGAGTCACAGCACAGAAACAGCCTAACTAGATAATGCTGACTAAGATGCCTCATCTAACTTAGTCCTAATGGCCAGTGTTTAGTCCATAACCTTCTAAACCTTTCCAATCATGTAACCATCCAAATGGCAGTTATTGTACCCACCTAAACCACTTCCTCTACACTCATTCCACAGACATAACACTTTTAAAAAGTTGCCTCTCAAGTTCAAATTAAATCCCTCCCCTCTCACTGTAAAATCTATACTCTTGTTCTTGGCTATCCAATTTTGGGGGAAAAAAGCTAAGTGCATTCATCCCATCAATGCCTCTCATGATTTTATACTCCTCTATATGATCATCTCTCAGTCTCCTATATCTCAAGAAATAAAATCCTAGTCCATCCAACCTCTCCATATAACTTAGTTCCTCAAGTCCTGGTAGTATTCTTTATAGTTTAGTAACATCTTTCTTATAAGCAGGGTAGATAGATAGATACTTTATTCATCCCCATGGGGAAATTCAACATTTTTTCCAATGTCCCATACACTTATTGTAGCAAAACTAATTACATACAATACTTAACTCAGTAAAAATATGATATGCATCTAAAATCACCCTCTCAAAAAGCAATAATAAAAGCTTTTAAAAAGTTCTTAAGTAGTTTACTTAAATACATTGAGTCCTAACCCCGGCACTTTAACATATCTTACTCCTGGCAGTTGAATTGTAAAGCCGAATGGCATTGGGGAGTATTGATCTCTTCATCCTGTCTGAGGAGCATTGCATCGATAGCAACCTGTCGCTGAAACTGCTTCTCTGTCTCTGGATGGTGCTATGTAGAGGATGTTCAGGGTTTTCCATAATTGACCGTAGCCTACTCAGCGCCCTTCGCTCTGCTACCGATCTTATACTCTCCAGTACTTTGCCCACGACAGAGCCAGCCTTCCTTACCAGCTTATTAAGACGTGAGGCGTCCCTCTTCTTAATGCTGCCTCCCCAACATGCCACCACAAAGAAGAGGGCGCTCTCCACAACTGACCTATAGAACATCTTCAGCATCTCACTACAAACATTGAATGACGCCAACCTTCTAAGGAAGTACAGTCGACTCTGTGCCTTCCTGCACAAGGCATCTGTGTTGGCAGTCCAGTCTAGCTTCTCGTCTAACTGTACTCCCAGATACTTGTAGGTCTTAACCTGCTCCGCACATTCTCCATTAATGATCACTGGCTCCATATGAGGCCTAGATCTCCTAAAGTCCACCACCATCTCGGTCTTGGTGATAGCCAAAACTGAAAATACTGCAAGTACTCCTCATCAAGTGTCCTGTAAAACAATACATGACCTCTTAACTTTCATATTCAATGCCCTGACTTATGAAGGCCTTTGGTAAAAAAATTGTTTTCCCCGTGTTTTTTTCCAGTCTTTTCTTCTGTTAATCTATTCTTCCAGTTATCAACCCCTGCAAAGAAAAAGTTTTTCCTCATTGAAATAAAGACACTCAACTTTATATCGATACTCCCCACAGCTTCTTTTATTCTGAACATTGCCACCACTCTCTAAATACACATAAGTCCTAACAACATGGCCATTAATTTTCTTTGCATCCTTTCTTAACACTGTCACATGCTACCGGTTGTAATTAGAATTACATGCAGCATTCCTGTTCTGGTTTGTCTACAATTGTATATAATTCTAACACTAACCCTCTGTTCTCATATTCCACAGTTTGGCCAACAAGCTAAAGAAATTTTTACACATTTTTAACCAACTCATTCATCTATTCTTCTGCCTTCAGGGATTTGCAACAATGCATTCTGACATCTGCAATAACAAAGATAAGCAACACATATTATTTTCAGGATGTGCTCCATCCATGTGGTGTTCATTGGTACTGCTCCAGTGAGTGGAGAGAGACTTCAAGCTTTCTCTCCAAGGATGCCTGAGCAGAAATGTAATCTCAGGCAGACCTTCACCGCAAATGGCCACATTCATCAGGCTCAAGAGATCAATGAAGACATCCCACAGCCAACCCACCATGATCAGTGCTCAGCCCCTGCAGGGAAGCACTCGGAACAGTTCTTTTCTGTACCTTAACTGAAAGACGACTTTCACCTGCACTCCTGCCAGGTTGCATGCAAGAAGCAAATATGTCACAGTGAAGATCATTAGGAGAAAATAAATGAAAGATATATTCAGAAAAGATTTATAATCTGAATTTGAAGTGGTGATTGATGAACTGTTCAGCACCTATGCCAGGCAGAATCAGCAATTCCATACAGTGCTAAATGAGTGACCCACGTGATACAGAATGACTTATGATCTTACGGAAGTGGATGTTGTATACATAGATTTTAGAAAAGCTTTCAACTAGGTCCCTTATAGTAGGCTGATCCAAAAAAATTAAACATATGCGATTCATGTAGACAGTTGATTGGATTCAGAATTGGCTTGGTCATTGAAGACTGCAATAGTGGTGGAGGGGTGCAATTCTGACAGGAGGCCTGCAACCTATGGCTTTTCCACATGGATCAGATCTGGGACTTCTTGTATATACAGAACCTGTTGCACTTTGGGAAATGAAATCCAAGAGGAATGTTTATTGTGATTGGGAAGGCCCTTAGGAGCCTTGATGTACAGAGGGATCTTGAAGTGCAGGCCAAGAGAGCCGATAGTAGATAGTGTGGCAGAGGGCATAAGGCATGCTTACCTTCATTGATCAGGGTGTTAAGTACAAGCTAAGCTGTACAAAATTTTAGTTAGCCCATACAAATTGTCTGCATTTTTGGCTGCTGCATTACAAAAAGAGGATGTGACTGCTTAGGATAGAGTGCAGAAGAGGCTCACTGAGGTGTTGCCTAGAGTATTACGTATAAGGGAGAGCTTGTATAAGCTCGGATTGCTTTCTCTGGAGTGTTGGAGCTTGAGGGATGCTCTGGTAGAAATATATAAAATGAGAGGCACAGACAGAAATATCAGTTATTAGAGAACATGTATTTAAGATGAGAGGGGAAAGTTTGAAGATCTGTTTTTGTAAATGCAAGGAGGTGCAAATATGATAGCAATGTTTAATAGGCACTTGGAAAGGCACAAACAGGTGGGGAATGTGGAAGTGGATTATTTAAACTGGCATCATGATCAACAAAGTCACCACGGCTCCAAGGGCCTATTCCTATCTTTTGTTCTATGCCAATGCAGTTGGCAGTGGAAAAGGATTATTAAGGCAACTAGATTATCTATTTTATCAAACTGAAAAGTCATGACTAGATCAGAAAACAAATGCAGCTCAGGTTTATATGCAAGCACCACTTTTGGGTACAAAGCTTGACTTCAAAGTTCAAAGTAAATTTATTATCAAAGTACATCTACATCAATGAGATTCATTTTGTTGGGGGTCATAATATAAATCAATGAGAGACTGCACCCAGCAGGACGAACAACCAACGTGCAAAAGCCAATAAACAGCAATTACAAAAGAAAATAGAAATAATAATAAGTAAATAAACAAAAAATAAAGAATATAAGATGAAGAATCCTTGAAAATGATTCCACACGTTATGGGAACAGTTTAGCGATGGGGTTAAGTGATGCTGAGTGAAGTAAACCTCAATGGTTCAACAGCCTGATGGTTGAGGGGTTAACAACTGTCTGGGACAGCGCTCTGTGTAGATGCGCTCAAAGTTGGGGAGGCCTGTACCCATGATGGACTGGACTGTATCCACAACTTTTCATTGGATTTTCCATTCAAGCACATTGGTGTTTCCATGCCAGGCTATGATACAACCAGTCAATGTATTCTCCACCAATAGAACTTTGTCAAGGTTTTAGAAGTCATGCCAAATCTTTACAGATTTCTAATGTAGTAGAGGTGTTGCTGTGCTTTACTTATAATTGCACTTACGTGCTGGACCTAGGACAAGGTCCTTTGAAATGATGACACCACAGAATTTGAAGTTGTTGACCCTCTCCATCTCTAATCCCCAATGAGAACTGGCTCATGAACCTTCAGTTTCCTCCTCTTGAAGTCAATCATCAGCTTCTTGGTTTTGCTGACATTGAGTGAGAAGTTGTTCTTGTGGCACCACTCAGCCAGATTTTCAAACTCCCACCTGTAAGCTGATTCATCAACACCTTTGATCTGGCCAATGACTGTGCTGTCATTAGCAAACTTAAATATGGCATTGGAGCTGTACTTAGCTATGCAGTCACAGGTATAAAGCAACCAGAGCAGGGTGCTAAGCACACTGCCTTGTGGTGCTACTGTGCAATGGAGATTATGGAGATGTTGTTGCCATTCTGAACTGACTGGGATCTGCGAGTGAGGAAATAGAGGGTACAACTGGACAAGGAGTTCAGTATTGATATACTTTGATATATTTAACAATTCAGACTGTTTGTGGAGATTGTTAAGCATTGGCTGGGAATACCAAGATCCAGATGATTCATTCTAGACTGGATCATTGGGTCAGATAATATCACTGGGAAAAAGACTTCACAGCAGCTACAGTTGACGAGGACAGCATAGCAAAATAGAAGGCCTGATCCCACAATCTTGCCCCGCCCTGTCTTTCAATATGATCATCTGCCCCAGACCACATCTCCTCTTCTGTGTCAGCTCCCTAGAACCCCCAGTTGCCTGATCTTCCAAAAATTTATCCGTTTCCTCTTTTTAAAAAAAACTTCCAGTGATCTGGCCTCCACAACTCCGTGGGTTGGAGAATTCCAGAGATAATTGCTCGATGTTGTTATAAGCCAAATCTGCAGCTGGATTCATTCAGGAAGAAAACATCATCTTCGCAATGTCTTCAAGGGGCATGTCTTACCTTTAAGCGCTGGCAGTTTCTGAAGCTCTCTATTCTTAGCCAGGTTGAAGCGGGATGAACTCTGGCGTCTCTCTTTCTTTACAATCTGTGGTCCTCCAGAGTACTTGATTTTGTTGAGCTGAGTTTGAGGAGGAGCACTGTTACTGGGCCGCTTGTTTGGAGCTGGCTGCTGCTGGACCTATACCAAAATAGAGAAATTTTCATGTTTAGTCCCCAGTGAGACGTCTTTGGAATATTTAAGTTCCCGCCCACCTCAACCAGGAAGGTTCCAATTACCGCTTGGGTCTCCACAAAAGATCAATCGGAAATCTCGAATCCATGACCCAAAGGCTGGAGCCCAGTGTTTGTGGTCCACCAGGAAAGTTGAGCACCCAATGTCTGCGAATCCATGAGTTCAGTCAAGGCTGGAGGCTACCTACCCTGAAGTCAGTGGACTGTGTACACATGTGTGGGATGGAGGGAGAGAAGGAAGGATGAATGGGCCTTGTTTTTTTCTGTTGTTTTGTTCTGCTGAGCATTGCAGGCATGCTATGTTGGTGTTGGAATGTGTGGCAACACTTGTGCTGGAGGTAACCCACATACAGTACCTATAAAAAAGTATTCACCCTCCTTGGAAGATTTCACGTTTTATTGTTTTACAACATTGAATCACAGTAAATTTAATTTGGCTTTTTTGAGACTGATGAACAAAGCCTTTTCTTGTCAAAGTGAAAACAAATTTCTACAAATTGGTATAAATTTATTACAATTATTCAATCCAAAATAATTGATTGTACTAGTATTCACCCCTTCAAGTCAGTATTTAGTAGATGCATCTTTTGGCAGCAATTACAGTCTTGAGTCTTTGTGGATAGCTCTCCAGCAGCTTTGCACATCTGAACACTGCAATTTTCCCCCATTCTTCTTTATAAAACTGTTTAAGCTCTGTCGGATTGCATGGGGATCATGAATGAACAGCCCTTTTCAAGTCCAGCCACAAATACTCCACTGGATTGAGGTCAGAACTCTGACTTGGCCACCCCAGGCCAACTTTGTTGTTTTTCAGCCATTCCAATGTAACTTTGGCTTCATGTTCGGGGTCAATGTCTTGCGGGAAAATAAATTTCTCCCAAGTTGCAGTTCTTGCAGACTGCAGAGGCTCCCACACACCTTCTGGCAAACTCTAGCTGAGATTTCATGAGCCCCCACCCCCCGCCCCCCAACAGTGGCTTTCTCTTTACCACTCTCCCATAAAGCTGTGACCGGTGAAGCACCCAGGCAACAGTTGTTGTTTACAGACTCTCCCTTCTCAGCCACTCAAGCTTGAGTATGACCTGCTCTAGGCAGATTTACAGCAGTACTGTATTCTTCCCATTTCTTGATGATTGACTCAACTGTACTCCAAGGGATATTCAGTGACTTGGAAATTTTCTTGTATCCATCTCCTGACTTGTGCTTTTTGATAACCTTTTCATGGAGTGTTATTTTGTCTTCATGGTGTATTTTTACCAGGATACTGACTCACCAGCTGTTGGACCTTCCAGATACAGGTGTATTTTTACTGCAATCAATTGAAACACATCCACTGCACAGGTGATCTCCATTTAACTAATTATGTGACCCTAAAACCAATGGGCTGCACCAGTGATGATTTGGCATGTCGTAGTAAGGGAGTGAACACTTGTACAATCAGTTATTTTGTTTTATATTTGTAATGGATTTAGACCACTTTGCAGAAATCTTTTTTCACTCTGACACAAATTATTTCTGTTGATCAGGTTATTTTTTTTAAAAAAAGCCAAATTAAAATCCAGGGTGATTCAATGCTGTAAAACAAAAAAAAAAACATGAAAACTTCTGGGTTCAGGGTGAATACTTTTTATAGGCAGTGTACTTGGGTTGTGTTAGTTGTTAACACAAGTGACACATTTCACTGTATGCTTTGGTGTACGTGATAAATAAATGAATCTGAATCCAACATATTGGAGATCAGAGACCCGAGTCACTGCAGATGCAGGATTCTGGAGTGAAAAAACCACAAACTGCTGGAGGAACTCAGCATGTCCTGTGAAGGGAGAGGGATGGTCAACAGTTTGGATCAAAATCCTTCATCAGGATTAAAAGTGCAGAAGGAAGAAAAGCAGTATAAAAAAGTGAGAGAGAGGTGAGAGAATGGTAGGACAAGTGGAATCAGGGGAGGGAGGGGAAGGTTAGAGACAGAAGACTGGTAGACGTTAAGTGGAAAGAGATAAGGGAAAAGAAACTGCACTAATTGAGCTAGGTGGTTGGGGGGGGGGGTGGTTACAGAGTTTCTGTAGGGTGATAAGTGGAACCAAGTGGGGACTGCAAGGAAGGAAAGGAAAGCAAGAAAGAAGATAATTCAGATGGATAATAGATGGGACCAGTGGAGGGTAATAACTGCATTTACGGGGGGGGGGGGGTGGCGGGGATGGAGAAGGTATAGAAAGGGAAAGAGAACATACATTGTGTTTATGGTGGATTGGGAAAGGAAGACAGAGCATTTGTGTGACCCAAAATTGGAAAAGAGTGCTCATACCATTGGATTAGTGTAGAAATGGGAAAGAGTTAATTGGCTTGCAAACAGAGCTCTAGATGGCTATTGTAGATGGAGCTCAAATGCTCCACAGAATGGTTACCCATTCTATGCTTGGACTCACTATATAGAGATGGCCACATCAAGAGCACCAAACACAATACATGAGATCAGAGAGGTGCATACAAATCTTTGCCTGACCTGGAAAAAGACATAATTGGTGGTGGGATCCTTTTGCAGCAAGTGGAACTGGCAAAGTAAGACATGCTGGATGTTGAGGCCAGGAAGGACCAGAACTCAATATAAGATACAAAATGCTGGAGGAACTCAGCAGGCCAGGCAGCACTTATCCTTTTTGCTTATTTACCAGCTTTGGCATTCCTTCCCTCACTACCTGCTTTGTTTCTCTTAGGAGCATTTGGTTGACAACGGCTAGCAGTCTGAAGGATCACAGTCCCAACTTTCTCTTCCAACCAACAAAGCCCAGAACAACAAGAATGAAAGTTGCTAAGCCCTACTATTGTGGACAAACAAACCAGTGAACTGTGCACAAGGCTCCATCTTGCTGCAATATGTTTCATCTCCCCTGAAATTGAATGTACAAATGCAGATTCTAGAGGATTTTGGCATTGTGATCATGATAAGCCTTTTCAAAAACAAGCTGTTTTTTAAAAGAGTACATTATGCAAAACAGGTCAAGATACCAACAACCAACACATACAGGGGTAAATGACTAAAGTAGGAACTAATAGTTCAGAGATGAGATTTGAATCACTGGCACAGAGAAAACTTAAAGTTTTAGTAAATAAGGAAGATAAATTTGCTTAAATCGAGGGTAGAACAAATAGAGTAGATAGAGGGGAACCTGTGGATGCATGTTTGGACGTCCAAAGGATATTTGACAAGGTGCCACTTAAAAAGATAAGAACTTCTGGACTTTTCTGTTGCAGAGCTGTGGAGACCATCTCAGTGCTGCTGGTTGACTACTTCACGTTAGTGACTTTGTTTTGCTAATGACACGTTGCACAGTGGCATCCTTGCAGATAGCTTTTTAAAAAATTATATGGCAACAATAAAAGGAAGACTAGAAAACACCTGTGTAAACCTGGCATTGTGTGTCTGTCCAATCTGACCAAAGTACAGGCAGTCCCCGGGTTACAAACGAGTTCCGTTCCTGAGTCTGTCTTTAAGCCGGATTTGTACGTAAGTCGGAACAAGTACATCTGGTATTATTTAGCGTTAGTTAGTTAGTCTTTATAGTATATATTTTACCTTTCTATGCATATAAAACACTAAAGAAACGTATCTATTCCAATAATTAAACCACTGCGCTGCTTAGTAATAATTGAAGCTTTCAATGGGGCAGGGCCTTTCACATGCTCCATTATTCTCACTTTATCCTTTATCTTTTAAAATTGTTCCGATCATTGACCGACTGTAGCCTAATGCTTTTCCAATGACTGATGACGTTTCGCCTCTTTCCGAACGCCTTATTATTTCCACTTTATTTTCATTTTCAATTGTGATCACTTCCTGTCAATGGAACAAAAATGCTTGGGGGAGGGGGCGGCAGACCTCGACCTTTCCCAGTTCCTAAGGACCACCGCACTGAATTCCCCGGGTCCTAAAGTGCACCTGACTGAGACAGGTTAAATGAGTGGGGGCTGTGCTGGGTTTGGGTATTTGATCCTCCTTAATATTCCACATGGGAATTTAAACTGGAGGTGGCAGTGTGTTTTTTTTACAAGGTCGAGTTGCAAGCTCGAGATCAACCCAGCGCGCTCAGGAGCGGTCTGTCACTGGACTGAACTCGGGAACCTCCGTTCTCAAGCCCGGCGTTGATCTCACTGCGCCACCAACCAACCGGAATGGGGAGGGGGGAGATAAGGGTGAATCTTGCTAAGAAAAATTTAAGCCAAATATGAAGTTACACACTCAACAGAGTGTCAATGGCAACGACTTAAAATGGCAGAAGGTGCCGTGATCCAACTTAAAATGGCAGACGGCGTTCTCCTTCCTCGGTTCGTAAGTACGAGTTGTTCATAAGTCGGATGTTTGTAACTCGGGAACTACCTGTATAGATGGACTTGATGTTGGCTTTTTCAGGTGCCATTTAATTTTATTTTTGGTTGATCGTGATTTGGATTTTCTGGAAATTAATCATATGATCGTACAACACAGAAACAGGCCACTTGAGCCCACCTTGTCCATTGCAATTGTGATGCCCACCTCTGCTCATCCAATTTGCCCACAATGAAGACCTGTCCTTTTATACCTTTCCACTCATGCCTTTTAAATATTGTAACTATCTGCTGTAATATTAAAAACAAAGGTGTCCCAGGAGCGGAGGTATTCAGTAAATGTATGTAATTCTCAGAAAGAGCAACAAACATCAATACATCCTCAAACAGTAATTACTTTGCTTCAATGGGATTTACCTTTGGCCTTGAATTGAAGCCATCAAATCTTGTGAGTGATAGTGCAGTGAAGAGCACATAAATAACATTAGGACAAGTGCAGAGCCCCATTTAACCCTAGAGCATGCAATAGCAGGCAATGAATTGACTTGACTACCAAGTTGGCTGGCTCAATCACATAAATAAAGGCAACGTACAAAGGTGCATTTGTTAATTGGCAGCTTCTTCCTGTAAATGGGTAGGGCAAGAATTCTGTTAGCAGCACCAAATGAATAAAAATCCACGGGAGATGCAAGGAGCATAATATCTGCAACAATTTGGCATCTTTACAATAAATCAGAAATGAGGAACAGATTTCCACATTCACATGGATTTCCTCTACATTGATTGTTACCATTTTGCTATTTTCAGGTTTCACTCAGCAGGAAGGAAATGAGCTTAGCTGGGAATTTGTCAGCTGGAGCTGCCTTTCCATTTGACACGGAAATGGGCCCTTCAGACTGCAGGGTCTGTGCCAGCTTTTTTGCTCATCTACACAAGCGACATTTGTCTGCCTATTTACATTCCTATCTAAATGCCTCTTAAATATAGTGATAGCTGATTTCACCACCTCAGACAGCAAAGAGCTGATATCAACCACACTAAAAAGACTTTTCCCTCAGATCTCCTTTTAAACTCCCACTTTCCACCTTAAATCCATTTTGATAGTTCTACCATAGGAGACTGAACTACAGTTGCAATAAAGTTTGTCAATTACCTGGTTTTCTGTATTAGTCATGTGGTCTGATCTTCATCAAAGTCACTATAATAGACAAACACAATCTGCCTAAACTAATAACACACAAACAATTGTAC